>NW_018406026.1:80115-91526 GCF_002113885.1 Mizuhopecten yessoensis
ACATAAGTGTAACACCACACACAAGTGTAACCCCACCCACCAGTGTAACCCCCACACAAGTGTAACCCCACCCATCAGTGTAACCCCACCCACCAGTGTAACCCCACACACAAGTGTAACACCACACACAAGTGTAACACCACACACAAGTGAAACACCACCCACTAGTGTAACCCCACCCACCAGTGTAACCCCGGCCACAAGTGTGACCCCAACCACCAGTGTAATCCCACTCACGAGTGTTACCCCAACCCACAAATTTAACCCCACCAAACAGTGTAACCCCACCCACAAGTGTTACCCGGGTAATACTAGTAGGTGATGTTACAATAGTGGTTGACACTAGGTCACATTAAAGGAATGTTACAGTTGTTACCATGCTCCTATTTCTACCAATGAAATTTCAGTACTTAATAAGAACTAGTTAACAATCTCTCCGATCGTGATACTTTCATGGGTCTAATGGGATGAATATCGCATATTATAAGGGACAGCTTACCATTATAGACCCCACGTTTTCCCTCTTGTTTTGCCTTCTCCTCTTTTTTTTCTAACATTGATTTTGGATTACGTCCTTTGTGTAGTGACGATCAGGTATAACTTTCTGCTTTACTTTGTGTTAAACATTTCCGGAATGTTTGCAAAAGCAATATTGAATGTTTAATGTCTTCGATGCAGTCAAGATGATAGTAAACAATAATAATTATACATTAATTGCAAGAACAAACATGTAAAAAACAATACTTTGAAAAATCGTGGAATACTGTGAATCAGACCGGTGCGATTTCACTGAATATATAGTGTTCAGTTAAAATAGGCTTATCAGTTTGATGTGAGGTACGAACGTTCGCAGAGACTCCAGTTGAATCAAGTCAGTAACAATGTCTATCGCGACTACGTAGATGTACAAACTTACCTACGTGGACATTTATGTTTGGAAAATGACGAGATAAATAACATTTAAACGTCAAAATCATGTCTATCAGTAATAACTGAAGTTCCTATATTTAGTAGATTGCCATAGTACAAATGAAACACCTATCTGAAAACTGTGTGTACAGATAAGTATACGGAATCCCTAATATTTAAAAAAAAAACACCACACACACACACAATGAAATAACTCAAAACAAAGCACTAAGAGGATGATGAAGAAAGATCAATCGACCGTACTTTGTGTATTCCACCTCGTATGTACGCGTAAACAGCCTAGCATTGTTCGTGATAACAATCAATGATGTCCGCCGCCACTCTGTGGAGACATGCTGCGCTGTATTTCATATTCTTTCGTGTATCCTTGCTCTCTATGGGTTTGTATCGACGTTGCTTCCGACTTTGTCCTTTTGTCCTAACGCTAATAAACCAAATATACTTCATTGTCTCACGTTGATGACAAAGAGACGTCTTCCTGTTGGCAAGTCATTGTTCTGGGTCATTGTAATAAGCAGCGAACATACATATACAAAGCCGAATAACTAACTATTAAACAAAGCCTTTATTAGGAAAATATTTAAGAGTAATTTGAANGTTATACCTATTGTCAAAATCGCAGCGATTTTTGCAAATATTTCTTTTGACAATTTACCTTTGAATACATACCAACCGTCTTCAAGGTTAAAGCGTCAATGGTAGCCCCCCGCCCCTTTGAATAATAGTTATTATTTCTCGAGACTGCTACGAAGACACATTTTGCAACTACGCTGGTTTTTTGGTTATCACATATTCGTTTTATACAAATGAAATAAATGTATATCGTTTTGAACAGGAAAACTATGACAATTTCTATTTCTTACATTTTTTCACGTCACCCGGCGCAAATATTGCTACATCAGAAAAGCGCAGGAATGTGTAGCGTAATTTTGGACGCCAAGTTGTAATGACGTCACGCTTAACACAATACAGAGTGCCATTTTGAATGGGGTTTCACTGCAATTTTGCATTTTACTAATATTATGTGGTAAGATTTCCAGACAAAAATTATATTAATTGCGTAGTTATGTAAAAACAAAAACGTAAGCTGCAAATTTAGACAATACAACCACTCATTCTGCCGTCACTTCATCTAAACTTGAAACTCAAATATACGCAGAAAATATAATGTACCGTTTAGATTGGACAATACTAAGAGTGACGTTTTTACTTGCGAAGATATAATAATGTTTCTTTTATCTTCTCTGCATTAAAGATATGTTTTATCAAACGGAGAATTCGTGGTATTTCACTAGTAAACTGTAGTAAATACCGATACGGTAACCGTAGGGTTTACCATTCTATCTTTGTAGACTGTAGGCGGCCTCAATTTATCAGTAGGCTTTCACGCATGGGGAGGCACCGGAAGTGGACAAAACGTTTACAGATCAAACACCGGCGGGGGTTTGAAAAACATATAGTCGTCACGTATAGTTTTGATAATTGAACATAAAAACCTTATTTGCATCCGTCTTACGTCACACTTCCCCAATTGGTACATTTTTGACAGATTTTCAGTGAAATTTAAACATTCAGATATAGTATCTGGAATGTTTCTTGATTCTTGACAAAAACTACCCCTGGTAATTCATTTTCAGAAACAGTTTTGATTGATTCTAAGTGGTTTACTTTTTAAAAGAGAACGCTTAACTCGCAGTGAGATTTCGTCTGTTTTTCAGCCATAATTAGTACCCAAATTGGTCCACCATATCACAGGCTATGGAATTTGTTTTTATTTCTACTAGTTGATGTGCCGATTGCAACAAAATATATTGCTTTTATATATACCATACTGAAATACAATTGTATATTTACACTTTCATATTATCCGGTTTTAAGGACCAGAAATCAACATTTAAACATGCTTATAATTAACCCCTCCACAATCTTCCAAAAGTTTGTCGACGTACGTCGTTTTTACTGGTTTTCTGAATGGTTTACTTCGAAGTCATTGTGAAATCTTAAAATGTTCCTGAAAACAAAACTATTCAGTGGAAATGCTGATAAATATCTATTTTGTTATACTGTTGGAGTGAAATGCTCAATTTAAAAAACAACAGGTACTATCCGAACCATTTACTGACTATGTACCAATTAGGGTAGCGCACCAATTGTGGAAGCGTGACGTTTGTTGCTTTATAATACAATCCTGACTGTTGTTAAGTTTAAGTTAAGGATCCCCGAACGCCTACCCAAAACCTGTAACCCAGTGTTGGAAACGCATTTTTCCAGTATGACTATAGCTTTGATAAAGAATTTGAAGAGAACTAATAAAGATGAAACATACAAAATGGAATCAACAACAGTGCTCTGAGTGTACGAATTGAGTGGTTTACGCCGGTATTTCAACCCTAGAATACACGTATATAGTAGGACAGGGATCCTTAAGGAAGTAAAGGAGAGGTTCCTGTATATAGGAATACCTGTATGTAGTGGGACAGGGATCCTTATGGCAGTAAAAGAGAGGTTACTGTATATAGGAATACCTTTATATAGTAGGACAGGGATCCTTAAGGAATTAAAGGAGAGGTTCCTGTATATAGGAATACCTGTATGTAGTGGGACAGGGATCCTAAAGGAAGTAAAAGAGAGGTTACTGTATATAGGAATACCTGTATATAGTGGGACAGGGATCCTTAAGGAAGTAAAGGAGAGGTTCCTGTATATAGGAATACCTGTATGTAGTGGGACAGGGATCCTNTATAGGAATACCTGTATATAGGGGGACAGGGATCCTTAAGGAAGTGAAGCTCGATGTAAATGTTTCGTTCTCAGTTCTCTTTACATCTTTTAAAGTTTTGATAAAATTTAACTCATATTCTGAGAAGTTTAAGTTGCACACTCTATGCGTCTAACACGACTGTTTGTGAAGTTAACTCATGATCGAACTCGTTCCCTCGTTATTCTATTACATATAATAATGTCATTGTCCAGACACAACTAAGAATGAACTGCGTTGGTTCATGTCATTTCAGCAGAATAATATATCATTACATTTAAGCATAAAAATTTAGCACACACACGCGTCAAAACATAAATACTCTTTGTCACTAAATAAATATGTGTTTGTCAGTTAAAGAACAACACAATATCACATAAAACACACATGGACGGTTCTACGGAATATTGAAGGAATACCTTTCTGTAGCAATTTAATCAGCAGTAATTGTTCAACAGTTTCCATAAATATATAGATGCTTATAAACAAAACAAGTGGCCCAGGGGCCTAATAGCTCACACGTTATTTGTCATTTTGATTAAATACCTGTTGAATACCATACACGTTTACCACATGTATGGGTTCTTCAGAAGAAAATGAGTTCAAATTTGACATCTTTTACCCTTGTTACCTTGAAAATTGGTCTATGTCATTTTGGTTTGTTAACTTTTTTGGGCTCCATCAAAAGAGCATATTTAAACGGCTATAGGTCTTTCGGTTCTTCAAACGAAGTCGTTACAAGTTTTAGACACATTTGACACCTGCGACCTTTAAAGTAGGTCAAAGTCATTTTTGTTCGCAAACTTTGTACGACACCACCCAAGGAAGCTACCAGCTAAAGGGGGGAAAAATTGTAGAAGAAATTGTTAAACCCTTTCACCACTGTAGACCATAATGGACTCATCCAGATAAATGTATAGTAGAGTCTATTTAAGTTACTAAGGGGTGAAAGGGTTAAAAAAAAATACGACGACGACGGTCGCTGTGCCACGGCATTAGATCACTTGGCTCTTAGGGCCAGGTGAGATACAAAAAAGTATTATATATCACACAAAGTTCGAGATACGGACATATCCCCATTATCACATAAAGTTCGAGATACGGACATATCCCCATTATCACACAGTTCGAGATACGGACATATCCCCATTATCACACAAAGTTCGAGATACGGACATATCCCCATTATCACACAAAGTTCGAGATACGGACATATCCCCATTATCACACAAAGTTCGAGATACGGACATATCCCCATTATCACACAAAGTTCGAGATACGGACATATCCCCATTATCACACAAAGTTCGAGATACGGACATATCCCCATTATCACACAAAGTTCGAGATACGGACATATCCCCATTATCACACAAAGTTCGAGATACGGACATATCCCCATTATCACACAAAGTTCGAGATACGGACATATCCCCATTATCACACAAAGTTCGAGATACGGACATATCCCCATTATCACACAAAGTTCGAGATACGGACATATCCCCATTATCACACAAAGTTCGAGATACGGACATATCCCCATTATCACACAAAGTTCGAGATACGGACATATCCCCATTATCACACAAAGTTCGAGATACGGACATATCCCCATTATCACACAAAGTTCGAGATACGGACATATCCCCATTATCACACAAAGTTCGAGATACGGACATATCCCCATTATCACACAAAGTTCGAGATACGGACATATCCCCATTATCACACAAAGTTCGAGATACGGACATATCCCCATTATCACACAAAGTTCGAGATACGGACATATCCCCATTATCACACAAAGTTCGAGATACGGACATATCCCCATTATCACACAAAGTTCGAGATACGGACATATCCCCATTATCACACAAAGTTCGAGATACGGACATATCCCCATTATCACACAAAGTTCGAGATACGGACATATCCCCATTATCACACAAAGTTCGAGATACGGACATATCCCCATTATCACACAAAGTTCGAGATACGGACATATCCCCATTATCACACAAAGTTCGAGATACGGACATATCCCCATTATCACACAAAGTTCGAGATACGGACATATCCCCATTATCACACAAAGTTCGAGATACGGACATATCCCCATTATCACACAAAGTTCGAGATACGGACATATCCCCATTATCACACAAAGTTCGAGATACGGACATATCCCCATTATCACACAAAGTTCGAGATACGGACATATCCCCATTATCACACAAAGTTCGAGATACGGACATATCCCCATTATCACACAAAGTTCGAGATACGGACATATCCCCATTATCACACAAAGTTCGAGATACGGACATATCCCCATTATCACACAAAGTTCGAGATACGGACATATCCCCATTATCACACAAAGTTCGAGATACGGACATATCCCCATTATCACACAAAGTTCGAGATACGGACATATCCCCATTATCACACAAAGTTCGAGATACGGACATATCCCCATTATCACACAAAGTTCGAGATACGGACATATCCCCATTATCACACAAAGTTCGAGATACGGACATATCCCCATTATCACACAAAGTTCGAGATACGGACATATCCCCATTATCACACAAAGTTCGAGATACGGACATATCCCCATTATCACACAAAGTTCGAGATACGGACATATCCCCATTATCACACAAAGTTCGAGATACGGACATATCCCCATTATCACACAAAGTTCGAGATACGGACATATCCCCATTATCACACAAAGTTCGAGATACGGACATATCCCCATTATCACACAAAGTTCGAGATACGGACATATCCCCATTATCACACAAAGTTCGAGATACGGACATATCCCCATTATCACACAAAGTTCGAGATACGGACATATCCCCATTATCACACAAAGTTCGAGATACGGACATATCCCCATTATCACACAAAGTTCGAGATACGGACATATCCCCATTATCACACAAAGTTCGAGATACGGACATATCCCCATTATCACACAAAGTTCGAGATACGGACATATCCCCATTATCACACAAAGTTCGAGATACGGACATATCCCCAGTATCACACAAAGTTCGAGATACGGACATATCCCCATTATCACACAAAGTTCGAGATACGGACATATCCCCATTATCACACAAAGTTCGAGATACGGACATATCCCCAGTATCACACAAAGTTCGAGATACGGACATATCCCCATTATCACACAAAGTTCGAGATACGGACATATCCCCATTATCACACAAAGTTCGAGATACGGACATATCCCCAGTATCACACAAAGTTCGAGATACGGACATATCCCCATTATCACACAAAGTTCGAGATACGGACATATCCCCATTATCACACAAAGTTCGAGATACGGACATATCCCCAGTATCACACAAAGTTCGAGATACGGACATATCCCCATTATCACACAAAGTTCGAGATACGGACATATCCCCATTATCACACAAAGTTCGAGATACGGACATATCCCCAGTATCACACAAAGTTCGAGATACGGACATATCCCCAGTATCACACAAAGTTCGAGATACGGACATATCCCCAGTATCACACAAAGTTCGAGATACGGACATATCCCCAGTATCACACAAAGTTCGAGATACGGACATATCCCCATTATCCCACAAAGTTCGAGATACGGACATATCCCCATTATCACACAAAGTTAGGAATACGGACATATCCCCAGTATCACACGAAGTTCGAGATACGGACATATCCCCATTATCACATAGTTCGAGATACGGACATATCCCCATTATCACACAAAGTTCGAGATACGGACATATCCCCATTATCACACAAAGTTTGAGATACGGACATATCCCCAGTTTCATACAAAGTTTGAGATACGGACATATCCCCATTATCACATAGTTCGAGATACGGACATATCCCCAGTATCACACATAGTTTCTCAACTGTTTGTCACTTTATTCCAACTGATCATGTCAAGAGGACTTACCACCAAGTGTTTTCTTACAGAAACTATAAAACCGTCTTTGTTCCCGATGTAGTGACACACCTTGTAAGCCCGGACTCCGGTATTCCGGCTTTTATCTTCCCAGACCTAGTCTTACAAAACTTAATCTGGTTAGCAACAGATTAACATAACCCTTCAATCAAGTACATGCTTAAAATAACCAAGTTCAAGTGTAAATTTATACGTTAAGGGTTTTTTAAATAACAATCCAAAAGTGAGAAAAAAACCAGAAACAATAATAAATTTTAGGGCATTTTCAAAAATAATATTTTAAATTGTTTGCTTACGACCTGAGTATTTAGTTAGACGTAGTTATCAATCTTATAAAAATGACCCTTACAAATCTCTAAAATTTCTAGAGGTCCTTCGTCATTGCGATTATTAGACAGTGTTCATATCAAAAGAGGATAAATAGTACATCGCTCTTTCTCCGGCATTAATAATTCTGCCTCATACTTCTAGAGGAAGATCCAGGGTGGATTTTGAGTTCTTCGTCGGGTGGGAGTGTCCTTGTGAAAGGTGAAATCTGATAAGGTTGGCTTTTCCTTATATACTCCTCATCGTCCAGTGGGTCTTTGTCAGAATCCTCACTGCAAACACAAAGCAATACGTACCATCACAGTAGGCCATAAATGATATCCAAATAACTCAATTTAATAGAAATCAAAGTGCAATTAGACACGTTTCAAAACTCTTCCAGCCATTTTTGAATTTTCAGTTGTTAGAGACTAAAGCTCATATCAGACATTTTATACAAAGTCGCGAAGAAAAAACGTTAAATGTGTATTGCAGAAATCCACGCCTAACAAGATGAAACTTCACGTCCAAAGGAAACGAAGCAAAATTAATGAAAAGGGAAACCTCAAATATTAACGAATATGAAACATAGGTGTAGTAGCTGCAGTGTGCTTTAATTGGTTTCCAGGGTGAACAGAAACAACCACTCATTTATAAAACAGATAGGAGCAAATAAAACAAGGTCATTTTAGCAACGTTCTTGCTATTATTCCAGACCTTTGGCGCTCATTTTAGCACTCCGTAGAAATAGTCTCTTTCTATTTTACGTTTCAATTGGCCTTATCATTTGGAGGAATATTCTAATTATTTTTGCTGCGATATTTTTGTACTTTTTTACGAGGTATATGTATGAAAACAATCTGAAAACGAATTCTCATTAAACATGGTAATGGTCTCATTGTTTCGTGGATAAACCCTAGCACTGACCTAAAAACGTTTCCGAAATAAAATAAAAACACCGATCTATGTCCATACCCTTTACACATATGATACAGGCTCATTACAGTTCAAATAGATATGACAACACTAGCCATTGATTGCTCGCCCCATTACCAAAGCAAACACCACCTTTCACAAAGTCAAAGTAAATGCCAAATGTAAACCTGAACATTGATTTTGTCACTTATTTAGTGCAACTAAATCATCAGTTCAAACCCAGACAAGACCTTTTCTTTACAACATGTAAATTGAATACCTTTTGGCCGTGTATGTTTCAGTCTACTTTAATTTCCCCATTATACAGTATAGGTATACCCCATACTATATGGTAAAGAGTTGGGACAACTTCGACACGGTAGTTTATTTCAAAGTTTTATTATTTTAAATGTACATGATTATTTATTGATAGCAACGTAAACTTAGACTGTATCGTTCTCCGCTGTGAGTTAAAGTTGAATCTTTTTTAGTACTGACAGAAGTGAGTCATAAATAAATCATGTTATTCCCTGTAGGTACTTAACGAAGTGCAAATAAAAATATACCGAGATAGTGAGTTGAATGAAGAGTACTTGATCTGTCAACCCAGAGTTGACTGGTTCGTTTTGCATCAAAATAGCAAGCGTGCAAAAAAAATTTGCGGAATACATCCTAGTGCTTTACCCCTATACAAGGGAGGACCTGTCTTCCTGTAATCCCTATAGATGACGTACCTTTTGGTACAGCAACACCGGTCCTTGACGCTTCTATCCGAGGCGCAACAATTACAGTCCTTACACAACCAGCACAGCAGTACAGAAATGAGTATGACCGCAGCGAGGACCGCACCCCACAGGATAAACTGTTCTTTCCTGTTAGATAGAAGGTTATTTTGGTAGTCATTAAGGGGATAACCTCACTGTATTTAGAGATTTGCGGAGGTGTATCGTGAATATGCCGTGGCAATTTAATTCCATTGACAAATAAAATGCCTTGTTATATCTGAAATGAATTCGATTATGCCATTAATCCATCACATATGACAGCACATAGAACATTTGGCCATACACCTCTATTGAATAATAGCGTAATAGGTGCATAATAGTTTATAATATGTGGTGATCAAACTTTTGTTATCTCTTATAAAGACGTTACTCATTTGCTTACTCAAATTACATCACGCGCCAGAAATATGCCAGGTCATAAATATCGACCGTTATGTGATTCGCAACGTCAAATCAAATAAAAAGAAGAAAATAACAGAAAAGTTCCCTCCTATTTCCTATGGCAAGGGTTTACCCGTTGAACTTAAACAATTACAGTCTCGTTTCCATGATTGTGATCGATAAAGCGATATATTGAGTATTGTGTTTGATCAAGGGTCTGAGGTCTATGATTGTACTGGTGTACTGCAAGCGTAAGTATGTTTCACGAGAAGTTTATACATGTATTGGCGCAATAAACGAGTGCAATGTGTGACGTCAAATCAGCCCAATGGGTGACGTCAGATCAACACAATGGGTGATATTGCTTTTACTACACCTACAATAATTATTATTTGTTCGCAAATTCTATTTTCTGCAAAACATCATGCATCGTTGATGTTTAATCACAGAACGTGTCAGGCACGGAATCATGAAGTCGTGTTACTTAAGCGTGAAATGGCATGTTGGGAACCTATATTTGTTTCAATTCGTTGATTTGATAAACAGATAACAGTCGATGAGCTACAGTGGTGTAATGACATAGTGTCTTTACAGTATTGTGTCCGACAATGCAATACGTTTACAGAGATTGATAACATGAATATATTTACATTGTTTTACTGGACTGCGTCTGGCAGCAGGTAAATTCTTGGTTTTCTTCACAACACTCTGGCTTGTCTGGTTGATCGCAGTAATACAGGTTACCCTCCCTGTCTCCGACCTGCTCGTCCCGATAACACTTCACACCCAACACTCCACCTAAACATGGAATTTTACAAAAGTTAACTCTTGCCAAAAGCAGGCATGCATTTTCTTTAATTATCCCATCGATTTTAGTTTCTTCCCAAAACAAGGTCGACATAGTTATGATTTTGTTTTATGTTTATTGCTGTTGAAACTTATCTATTGGTATTGTTTAAATTGTCATGTCATTGTAAGATACCTTGGCTGACAAGCATATCCGATATTGTGCTGTGGCGTATATTTACGTACTATTAACTTACTTGGCGTTCACTGAAACAAACATGTCAATTACGCTTTTGTATGTGTATTGATGATGAATATATATATATAGACGGAACAAAACTCGTAGTCAATCAGGTGGTTAAAACAACCTGTACAAAACTCGTAGTCAAACAACCTTTACAAAACTCGTAGTCAATCAGGTGGTTGAAACAACCTTTACAAAACTCGTAGTCAATCAGGTGGTTGATACACACCCCACAATCAACCTTTACAATACTCGTATGTCAATCAGGGGATTGATAAACACCCCACAAACAACCTTTACAAAACTCGTAGTCAA
>NW_018406027.1:0-251 GCF_002113885.1 Mizuhopecten yessoensis
CAGTATCGTGATACGTATTGTATCGTGACCACAGTATCGTGATACCTATCATATCCTGACCACAGTATCCTGATACGTATCGTATCGTGACCACAGTATCGTGATACATATCATATCATGACCACGGTATCGTGATACGTATCGTATCGTGACCACAGAATCATGATACGTATCGTATCATGACCACAGTATCCTGATACGTATCATATCATGACCACAGTATCGTGATACGTATTGTATCGTGACCACAG
>NW_018406027.1:4970-5208 GCF_002113885.1 Mizuhopecten yessoensis
TTATCTTGATACTATCGTATCGTGACCACAGTATCCTGATACATATCATATCATGACCACAGTATCGTGGTACGTATCGTATCGTGACCACAGAATCATGATACGTATCGTATCATGACCACAGTATCTTGATACGTATCGTATCATGACCACAGAATCATGATACGTATCGTATCATGACCACAGTATCATGATACTTATCGTATCATGACCACAGTATCGTGATACGTATTGTATC
>NW_018406028.1:0-251 GCF_002113885.1 Mizuhopecten yessoensis
AGATATTACAGTTTTCTTTACAGCAATTTGGATATGCATAAAGGAAATATAAGGATTGACACTTGATATGATATCATGGTGTGATGAATCAATTATATCATATGTATAATTTCAATAAGGTAAAGACATATTTAATGAATGCAAATTGATAATATATTTTATAATATATAATAGATATGTTTATGCTTTCATTAGTGCATTACAAGTATTTTGGAAAACATTGTATAATACTACTATAGAACTAAAAAAAA
>NW_018406028.1:1870-2250 GCF_002113885.1 Mizuhopecten yessoensis
ACAGATCATTGACGTCAGAAACACTAACTATAACACGTAGATTGTCTAAAAAATAACTAAAAAGTCAATATACACATTCTTCGTAGAAAACGTTCTTTATACAAAGCATACTGTATTGAATGGTTGTCTATCTACAATATTCTACATTGAAATGACTTTTTAGAGAAGAGGTTCCTTTATATATATATTGTAGAATCTTTTCTTTAAATGAAATATTTTTCATAGGCAAGGCTCTTTATATACAGTTTATTTACAGACACGGTTCATTATATACAGTATTGTTTAGTTGATTGACTTGGCAAAGATAAGTGTAATTATCGATTTTTTTTTTTAATTAACCACAAACAATAAGCTGGTGTAACGAGTGCTCGCGCGATACT
>NW_018406028.1:2883-3285 GCF_002113885.1 Mizuhopecten yessoensis
GTTGATCTTGTCAAACATACTGTACACTCTGAAGGCACGTCTAAAGTGTTGGTACGCAAGTTGTGCGTTATCCGTTGTGTAAGTATGAAACGCGCAATCTATATACACATCAAAGATCAAAGACGCAGGAAGACCCGAAAAAATTGTTGTACACTCCCAAGATCTTAAAAGAAAAATACATTCTTCAAATTGTCCCTCTTTCTTATAGCATTCAAGCATATTGACACAGTCTTCTGGCTCCATTTTGTCATTTTCCTCCAGAGATAGTTTCCTATATATGTCGATCGAATCTCTATGATCCCCCATGAGCATGTGCAGAATTGCCAGTTGTCTTGGCTTCCCGTCTCTTTCATCGCTGCTGAAGAGCTCTTTGAGTGTTGAATAGGAGTTCCATGCTTCTTT
>NW_018406028.1:3890-6368 GCF_002113885.1 Mizuhopecten yessoensis
GATGTATCTAGCTCCCCTATGTAGCGTGCAAATTGGCCATACGATTCTAACACAGGTGGTTCCTCAGGACAAATTTCTACCGCTTTTTCAAAATATTCTTTAGGCTTTAAACGCATAATTTTATCAGGCACGTTTGTATAGTTGTTTTTCGAAATACTGTACACAGCGTTTCCTAATTTTGCATATGCTTGTGCACGTAATATGGGATCCTCTGATTCCGTAGCAACAGTTAGAAACAGCTCAGCAGCATGTATTGTTGTCTTCTCGTTTTCTCTCGGATTTAATTTGTCGTTTGCCTGTGAAATAAAACTGTGCGTCTGTCTAGATAAAGCCAAACCAAGTCCATACTGCCATGCGTATTCTGTAGGATATGCCTCCAGAACTCGGGTGTACAGATCTACTGCCTTTTGGTGGTACCAAGGACCTGACCGTGCGTAGGCGAACGCAAGATCCGCTTCCGCATAACATTTCCTCTTGTTGTAATCTTCTCGTCTCTCCAAATCCTGAAGTTTTGCTATTGTATCTTCTACTTCAGAAATTTCCCCAGTTTTTAATAGAATTCTGGCTCTATTTACGTTCGCTGTGATATTATCGGGATCTATTTGTAGAGACTCATCAATATATTGATACGCATGCTCATAGTCTTCCAACAAGAAATACAAATACGACAGAAAGTTACTTGTCTTTATATCTTTAAATTCAAGCTTTCTTGTGCTGTCCCATTCATTCTCTAATTTTCTTATGATAGTTTGTACACGGCCCTTGGTCAGATTCGTCGAATCAAAATCAAAGGTTGATGGAAATTTTCCCAGATCCTGTTTAAGAGTTTCTTTGTTCCAGAGAGCAGTCATGATTTCATTATCGAACTTCCAGCAGTTTCTACAAAACAAATGTTTTATATTGTTAACAAATAGAATTGCTCACAATAATAAAATGCAAGGTTTATAATGACACTATTTAGATAAACTTGATACCAGCAAGTAAAATGCGAAATAGCATGACTTTATGTCGCATAATCAGTACAGTTTTTTGTTATAAAATATTTCGGTCTTCGTGATTTTGTATTTGTTCAATATAAAAGTGTTTTTTTTTTACATTATATAAATCGTAATAAGATAAGGCGTTTAAAAAGATAATCTATTTGGCCGCGTGACTTTGAATTTACGCAAAACTTAAGCACATTTTTACAGTTCGCCGTCTACACTTGTTGTTTATTCTTCAGAAGATAGAATATTAAGATTTTGACACTTTTAAACGGTGTGTCCTAGTATGAGTTTCAAGATAATTGATCTGATCAAAGGTATTTCGGCTTTTCATCATGTGATTCAATAGAAGTCGTTTTAAGGGGCTTGTTATTGTCGGGGAATGGTGTTTCCGAAAACTCGCTGAGAATATACACGATCGCGGAAATTCTATCTGTGTAATATTATGAAACGCGTAGATCTTATCGGCGAAAAACAAGTGCATCGCCGTTATCAGGCATTGATGTCTGTAATCTAATTCGACCTTGTCATGTGGCAAGTGTGATAGTTTACATAGATTTTATGTTTCATGACAGGTGTTGCATATTTTTTAGCAAAACATCATGATATATGTTTGAAAATTGACATTGGGAGCTGTACGTATTAAAATTAGATCGGTAATCTCCAGCTCGCAAAGTTTAAATCCGTGTATATCATATATTCTCAGTTTTAGATGAAACAAATATCCAAAAATACATGATACCGCGAGGAAAACCGGTTGTGTGGCAAGGTGATGCATTTGACCTTGAATTTTAGTCAAATTTCACTTTAGTCCTTCCTATTGAAAATTGTTTGGTTTTGAGAATATATTATCGGCATATTTTACCATCAATATAAAACTAAACACAAAATACCATAATTAAGCACAATCCCTCTCTCTTTAATAGACATAAGGATACCTTTATATGTTATATTACCAAGTACAATATTAATGCTTCTGTCATGACTTAATGTGATTGGTCAATAATTATAGCAATATGATTGGAGAGTCAATGACGTTTGGCTTGAGATTTCAACTGATACCATACTTTAAATGAGGGAGTTAGGGGCCGTGGTGGCCGAGTAGTTAGGTGCCTGACCTTAATGGTTTCTAGCCCTCCGCCACTGGGTCGCGCGTTCGAGGCCTACGTGGGAGCAGTCGCCAGTTACTGGCCAGTTACTGGCCACAGATCAGTGTTTTTTTCTCCTTGAACTCCCGTTTTCTACCATCATCAAAAACCCGGCTCAAACTAAATCAAATCAAGAGCCATGGAACTTGTACACTTAGACTTCCTCTGTCTAGAGGCCGTAGCCCAAATCCATATGACCATGCTACTAGGATAAACTTCAAGATCAGCTCCCATCAGTTTGTGACCCGTTCCAGGAACTTATCTCTGAGCCTGAGCTAATATAAACAATTGCTAGATATCATGTGATAAATATACCCATACTGTCAGGTAGGTTCACGGGTCTGACA
>NW_018406029.1:0-251 GCF_002113885.1 Mizuhopecten yessoensis
CATTTTGTTTGTTATTATCCATTTACAGGAATGAGGTATGTCTCGCCACTCCAGTCTCTCACCTCTCCAACTTCTATTACTGGTCAACGCAGCGCTCGCTTTTGGGGATAACCAAACGACAACAACAAAAGAAGACCAGCTTTTCAATACTATTCTGAAAAGAAGTAAACAGATACCAGCACATCGGCAACCTACCTCCAACCATCTGAGCCATCTCCTTGGATACAGTGGTTTTGCCAATTCTACTCACA
>NW_018406029.1:1277-5698 GCF_002113885.1 Mizuhopecten yessoensis
CATTTCCTTGTGACAGTTTCAATTAATTCATAACAAGTGTTGAATATTATTACCGGCATGCATCTTGTTTGATGATATGTAGTGTATGGAGATATATTATTAGCTTAAACTTGTGTCATACTTACTCTAAGTAAAGGCACTTAACAGAAGAGTGAGATTACTGAAGGGAACGAAGCAATGCAAGCTGACGGGGGTTCAATATTAATTCCTTTCCTGAACCCCTGGTTTTTCTTTTTATGTCGAATTTAAGCTATGATTTTGTTCTAATATGAGAACACTTTCTTATATTTTGTGTGCGCTTGTTGACTGTATCACATTTTGTCTTTGTTGACACTAGTATATTTCGTTTTCGTTTGTTGGCGCTCTGGTACATATTGTCCTTTTTCTGTTGACACTACTTTATTCTGTCTNACCTTTTTCTGTTGACATAAGTATATTTTGTCTCTGTTAACGCTGTGGTATATTCTATATGTGTGAGTTGTCGCTGTGGTATATTCTATATTTGTGAGTTGACGCTGTGGTATATTCTATATTGATAAGTAGACGCTGTGGTATATTCTATATTTGTGAGTTGACGCTGTTGTATATTTTCTCCTCGTGTTTTGACCGTGTAATATAATTTGTCCTTCTTTATTAACGCAATGTTTTATTTCGTACTTGTGTGTTGACCCTGTTGTATATTTTATCTCTATGTGTTGACAGTGGTATATTTTGTCCTTTTGTGTTGATCCTGTTGTTTATCTTACATTTATGTGTTGACTGTGGTATATTTTGTCCTTTCGGGTTGATCCTGTTGTTTATCTTACATTTATGTGTTGACTGTGGTATATTTTGTCCTTTCGGGTTGATCCTGTTGTTTATCTTACATTTATGTGTTGACTGTGGTATATTTTGTCCTTTCGGGTTGATCCTGTTGTTTATCTTACATTTATGTGTTGACTGTGGTATATTTTGTCCTTTCGGGTTGATCCTGTTGTTTATCTTACATTTATGTGTTGACCGTGGTATATTTTGTCCTTTTGGGTTGATCCTGATGTTTATTTTATCTTTATGTGTTGACAGTGGTATATTATGTCCTTTTGGGTTGATCCTGTTGTATATCTTATCTTCATGTGTTGACTGTGGTATATTTTGTCCTTTTGTGTTGATCCTGTTGTATATCTTAACTTTATGTGTTGACTGTGGTATATTTTGTCCTTTTTGGTTGATCCTGTTGTTTATCTTACATTTATGTGTTGACCGTGGTATATTTTGTCCTTTTGGGTTGATCCTGTTGTTTATCGAATCTTTATGTGTTGACTGTGGTATATTTTGTCCTTTTTTGTTGACCCTGTTGTAAATTTTATCTGTAGGTGTTGACTGTGGTATATTTTGTCCTTTTGGGTTGATCCTGTTGTTTATCGAATCTTTATGTGTTGACTGTGGTATATTTTGTCCTTTCGGGTTGATCCTGTTGTTTATCTTACATTTATGTGTTGACTGTGGTATATTTTGTCCTTTTTTGTTGACCCTGTTGTAAATTTTATCTGTAGGTGTTGACTGTGGTATATTATGTCCTTTTGTGTTGACCCTGTTGTATATTTTATCTTTATGTGTTGACTGTGGTATATTTTATCTGTAGGTGTTGACTGTGGTATATTTTGTCCTTTTGGGTTGATCCTGTTGTTTATCTTACCTTTATGTGTTGACTGTGGTATATTTTGTCCTTTTGGGTTGATCCTGATGTTTATTTTATCTTTATGTGTTGACAGTGGTATATTATGTCCTTTTGGGTTGATCCTGTTGTATATCTTATCTTCATGTGTTGACTGTGGTATATTTTGTCCTTTTTTGTTGACCCTGTTGTAAATTTTATCTGTAGGTGTTGACTGTGGTATATTTTGTCCTTTTGGGTTGATCCTGTTGTTTATTTTATCTTTATGTGTTGACAGTGGTATATTATGTCCTTTTGGGTTGATCCTGGTGTATATCTTATCTTTATGTGTTGACTGTGGTATATTTTATCTGCAGGTGTTGACTGTGGTATATTTTGTCCTTTTGGGTTGATCCTGTTGTATATTTTATCTTTATGTGTTGACTGTGGTATATTTTATCTGTAGGTGTTGACTGTGGTATATTATGTCCTTTTGTGTTGACCCTGTTGTATATTTTATCTTTATGTGTTGACTGTGGTATATTTTATCTGTAGGTGTTGACTGTGGTATATTTTGTCCTTTTGGGTTGATCCTGTTGTATATTTTATCTTTATGTGTTGACTGTGGTATATTTTGTCCTTTTGTGTTGATGTATTGACGCTTTTGTATATTTTGTATATTCTGTAGATGTTTACGCTGTTTTTAGAACTAATAGATGTTTTTCTGTGTGATCTTTTTCTGCTCATATATATTCTCGAAGTACTTATATCTTTTTTTTCTGTATTCCAGACCATTACGTCAGATCATGCGACTTTGATGGCGGGAACGACACATGTGTACGGTGCGCACAGGGAACATTTCTCGCTGATAACACCTCATCACAACAATACAACCATGAATGTGTGTCCTATCCAGAGTGTTTTCCAGGTATATCTGTAATTGATTTTAGTTTGATATTAGTCCAAACAAACGAGAATAGTAGTAAACAAGGGAAAGAACGAAACCTTGTCCAAATCCTGAACATACGTTGAAGCACTTGCATGTTTATTCCTCATTTAACAAACCAGTTTATAAACTGGAAATGACAACATTTCCATCTGACATGTATCAAATTTCTTATTACAATCCAATTGAGAATATACTGTATACAGCTTAGCATTCGCGTAGTGTAAATTTCGCGTTTCATCAGGAAAATTTATATTCGCTCAGTGCAGAATTTCTTGTGCTATCACGTGACTATCATGTGACGCGTCTACACCGACAGGTATATGGGCTCGTCAATAGAATGTATTCATATGTGACGAATAACAATAAATGTGACCTTAATAGACTTGTCACACTGCGGACATATGTTTGATTGGTCGAAACTGACTCGAAAAAAGTGCCCTGAGCGTACGTTTTTACCCGATTACAAAGTAAACGTGTTTATGTAGGCCTACCGATTAGTTTCCTTTGTGTGGTTGGCCGAGCAACAAATATGCTCCGAAATTTTAAACCAGTCAAAGAAATAATCTGAGGCAGATGCTGCCTTTGCAAGAGCAGACAGGGAGGTTTTTATTTTGTGTATCTGTATCATTATTTTAACAGTCCGCCGTCATTATCCTGTTTCAGGAATGCAACTTTAATACTCTGTTATGTTTAAATTCATGGTGATATTTGTCAGTAAAGAGAACTGTCTGTTATACTCTATATTACTGATGGAGCTGGAAATTATCGCTACATTATTGAATTCGCGGTTGAATCCATCCACGGAAAGCACGAAAATAACCCTGCCGCGAATTAACCAGTCAACAGTATAGGCCTCCTTTTGTTACAGTACTGTCTTAGGTGGGAAACCCTACTTAACTTGACATTCTGTTACCTATGGAAAAAGGATGATTGTGTACGTGTTTTGTTCAACCCCTATTTAAACAATAAAGTATGTAATCATAAAATATGCACAATTTATAAGACATCAATGCTAAACCTTAGTCAAACAAAATAATATTTAATTGAAATGTTTGGTGAATTATCTTTATAGCTGAAAAAAGGTTCTCAACAGTGTTTTGAGAATACTTTTCCTTAGTTTTAAACTCACCTGGCACGAAGTGCCAAGTGAGCGTATGCCGTGGTGCCGCGTCCGTCGTCGGTCCGTCCGTCCGTCCGTCCGGCGTCCGGCGTCAATATTTTATTTTAAACGACTTCTTCTTAATAACCGAAAGGCCTATGGTGATGATATTTGGCCAGAAGCAAACTGGGATGAAGGGCTACATAGATTGTTAAAATTAATGACCTTCACCCATTTTCAAGGTCACTGGGGTCAAATATGTTAAAAACTTTAAACATCTTCTTCTCGATAACCAAACTGCCCAGGGAGATGATATTTGGTCAGTAGCATGCTTGGGTGAAGGGCTACCAAGTTTGTTCAAATGAATGACCTTCACCCATATTCAAGGTCACAGGGGTAAAAAATGTTAAAAACGTTAAACAACTTCTTCTCAATAACAAAAACGCCCAGGGTGATGATATTTGGCCAGTAGCATGCTGGGGTAAAGGGCTATCAAGTTTGTATAAAAATGAATGACCTTCACCTATATTCAAGGTCACAGGGGTCAAATATGTGAAAAACATTAAACAACTTCTTCTCAATAACCAAAATGCCCAGGGTGATGATATTTGGTCAGTAGCATGCTGGGGTAAAGGGCTATCAAGTTTGCATAAAAATGAATGACCTTCACCTATATTCAAGGTCACAGGGGTCAAATATGTGAAAAACATTAAACAACTTCTTCTGAATAACCAAAATGC
>NW_018406029.1:6752-9490 GCF_002113885.1 Mizuhopecten yessoensis
AAGTTTGTTCAAATGAATGACCTTCACCCATATTCAAGGTCACAGGGGTAAAAAATGTTAAAAACGTTAAACAACTTCTTCTCAATAACAAAAACGCCCAGGGTGATGATATTTGGCCAGTAGCATGCTGGGGTAAAGGGCTATCAAGTTTGTATAAAAATGAATGACCTTCATCTATATTCAAGGTCACAGGGGTCAAATATGTGAAAAACATTAAACAACTTCTTCTCAATAACCAAAATGCCCAGGGTGATGATATTTGGTCAGTAGCATGCTGGGGTAAAGGGCTATCAAGTTTGCATAAAAATGAATGACCTTCACCTATATTCAAGGTCACAGGGGTCAAATATGTGAAAAACATTAAACAACTTCTTCTGAATAACGAAAATGCACAGGGAGATGATATTAGGCTAGTAGCATGCTGAGATGAAGGGTAACAAGTTTGTTCAAATGAATGACCTTCACCCATATTCAAGGTCACAGGGGTCAAATATGTGAAAAACTTTAAACAACTTTTTCTCAATAACCAAAATGCCCAGAGTAATGATATTTGGCCAGTAGCATGCTTAGATAATGGGCTACAAAGTTTGTTCAAATAAATGACCTTCACCCATATTCAAGGTCACAGGGGTCAAACATGTTAAAAACTTTAAACATCTTCTTCTCGATAACCAAACTGCCCAGGGTAATGATATTTAGTCAGTAGCAAACTAGGATCAAGGAACACTATGTTTGATAAAGTGAATGACATTGACTTATATTCAAGGTCACAGGGGTCAAATTTGTTTAAAATCTTTAAACGACCTCTTCTGAATAATATTGGGTCCCAGGATGTTGATACATTGCAAGTTGCATCCTGAGATAAAAGGCTATAAAATTTGTTCAACATAATGACTTAATTTGCCTGTCGCTTTATTTTAGATCACTTTTAATGTTACAAGTATGAGATTTATACCAGGTGAGCGATGCAGGCCCATTGGTTCTCTTGTTCTTTTTTTATTAATTTCAGATGCAACCAGAAGCCTGTATCCTAACTATTGTGCTGGTCAGCACGTGGTGTACTGCAAGTGTGACGTAACTCGAAACTTCTGTGGCCATGATCCGTGCAAATGTAGATATGGGCATTGCTCCTACTCCGCTCCACTGTTACGTGTTAACTGTGGCTGTGACAGGTAAACAAACACCGCATCATCAAATATAATTAGATACTTAATAGTAGACCTAGTGGACGATCAGGGAGCCGGTAGCTCAATCGATCATAGCATCCAACTTTACAAAATGTAGACCAATTAAAGTAAAAAAGTAAAAAAGTGTATTAATGTATCATTTTAGACGCTCAACGACGTCGACACCGACAACAACGACGACGACGAAAATTACAACTACAACAGAAGAAATGTCTTCAATTAAATCTACAAAAATGCCAAATGTTTCAAGTACTCCAGTTCATTCGAGTCCGCAGACGACAAAGGAGCAAACATCCTTGACAAAATCAAGACAGACGACCATCAAACCGGGCGGTGACGAAGAAGATACCGGGTAATTGTGAAATACGCGTAAATGTTATATCAACATATGTACATCATTCAAATACGATTTCAAGACAAGATTATTTGCAATGAGACAGAAATAACGAACGGTATAATTAACACAAAACCCTATCTCTCATATAAACATGCGTTCGTCTTTTTTAATATTTCATCATATCTATCATAGAGTATAGATCATACAAAAGCAAGAAATCTGATTGTTCGTATTAACAAATCGAGTCCCTGATATCATAAATAACAATAAAAAATATTACATGACTTAAGCATTTTGCTGAATTCAGTATGAAGATATAACGACCTCATTAAATTAATTTACTATATTCCAATATATAAGTAATAAAGATACACACTTTTGAATTAAACAATCAATATTTCAAAGTCGATCACCAAAGTCGTGATATTCGGAGTAAGCTCCTGAGTACCGAATCAAGTTGATTTTGCGTTCATTTGTTCTTTATTAAGGTAAACTATAACACTGCGAACTATAACGTGATTTCCGTTACGTCATTTAATAAGAAGGCCACAAAGGACTGGCTTTTGATTGGTCAAAATTCAGATATTGGTCGATGTTACTCAAGTTACTTATATAAGAGTATGCCGGAACCCCTCATTCTAAGACTTCAGTTTAGTCATTGATCAAGATTTCCACTGCGTACTGGCTTCAAACTTCAAAATTCAAATATATATATATTTATTTTCAGACTTTCAGGAGGAATTATTGCCGCCATTGTTATTCCGATAGTTGTGCTGCTGCTGCTTGGTGTGGCTTGGTATGTAAAGAAAAGAATATCAAGTAAGTACTTTTTAAACATAACAAGAAGCAAACCAGGTTGTCTGCATTTCCTTTCAAACTTCGACTTATCTNTATCTTTACATTCTGTTCTCGTTGCAGTGCATTAGAATAGCTATAGCATACGAACTGTATGATTCCGAGATTGACTAGAGGTTTCTGTATATGTGAGGTTTAATATTGTGTATTGTTTTAGATATGAGACGGATGATTCCGTATTTGTGAAGAAGGTTCAAACTTAGTTTATATTTGAGAAATAAGATGGATATTTTTTGTGTATTTGATTTTAATCTAATATAATATTTGAGAGATGCGCTCGGTGTTTTTGTGTACGTAAAGTAGGATAAAGTTTATGGTATGTTTCAAAAATGAGATAGGTGTATCTGTGTTTATGAGAT
>NW_018406029.1:12892-17519 GCF_002113885.1 Mizuhopecten yessoensis
CTTGTTTGTTTTATATTTATACTGTGTACATGTTTGTGTGGTCATTATACTGAATACATATTTGTGTAGTCTTTATACTGTATACATGTTTGTGTGGTCTTTATACTGTATATATGTTTGTTTCACGTGATTTAGTACTGCTGATACTATGTATAAATCTACGCTTTTGTGTTATTATCTGAACACAAATAAAGAAAATAACTAAACCAATGGAATTATTACTTTGACACTTTGCAGGTAGCTACTCTCAAGCTAGGTTTAATGATGATGGAATAGATTCTGGTGAGGATGGTTTGTAAGATACCAGCTGCACACACACACACACAGGACTTAACTTGCCGTGACTAGAATAGATTGAAATATCATCGTTGTTATATTTGTAATGAGCCAAAAAATGTATCATGTTTTTTCAAATTTTTATAATTTGTCTTTATGTTTTGTTGTCGTATTAACGGAAACAAAAAGGCACGCTTATCCAGCAATCCGTAGTCCAAAGTACATTGTTGTAAAAAAATCAAAACTAATGACGTATGAGTTGATAAAGGTCAACTTTTAATTTAATCAAAGATAACATTTGCCTTGACGGCGGGATATTCTGGAATTACCACAATGTACTTATGCTATCACAAGTAAAAAATATGTTAAAATGAGGTTGAAATTAACTGTAAAAAATCCTAATACTTGAAATACTTTACAATTTATTATGGAATTTATGCTACGAATTGTTTCTATTCAGTAACTCATGTGTGACCTTTTACAAAACAAGTAAATAAGACCTTTCGATGGAATTAGACAATAACATGTTACATTATCGTTAATTGTAACTCTTTAAGTCAATACATGTAGCCTTTGTGATCTTAAAGATAAAACAATCATGTAAAACCTTATTTCCCTGGAGCTCATAAAGACGGCACATAAACAAACTTTCTTAGAATAACTCATTTACCATTGTCCATCACACTAGTGGACACTGACCAGGTAATTGAATTAGTATGAGGAAAATTCACGTGTTAATTGGTCGAGTTAATCAGGTAAATTGTCGCACCTTTACGGCGAAGCGAGTGTTGCCGATCGCGAGACAGTTAAACAAAAAGAAAGTCCGGACCTACTCTTTCATTTGGAATCATCCTGATATGGAGTCCAACTAAGACTGCGTTCGCTCTATTTTGGAATCATTAAGAATAGCGTTTCATAACAGGTTTTCTCAGGATGTCACCATGGTATAGATGCGGTGGTCACTTTAGGTCCAGCAATCTAGGTGATGTTCTGTCCCACGGACAGATGTTTCTGCTTCTACTTTAGAAAGATTGGACTTTTTTCAAGGGACAGGACATTCCCCTTAATCAGACACCGTCCACGACTTGACATCCTCTCCCTGAGGCTACGTCTCTGTCAACACCAAAGGGAAAGCCAAAATCCAGTGAAACGGCGGCGAGATTACGATCATCTACAGAAATATCGAGAGAACAAAATGATACTATCCGTTTTACCATTTCGTTAAGTTTCGGACGATGTCCTTAACAACACCATTTTTCTAAAAACTATTCCTGAATTCTTAGATCTGTTCTCTTGTCTCCAAACTTTCAAGTACTAAATCAACCATTTTGGCCATTTCAAAACTATAAACCACGAAACGTAATCAGTTACAAACATAACGGAAACGGAACAAACCCAACGCCATTTATCAAATCTGAAAACAAGAACTTTGAAAAAAGATGACGAACTGAACCGCGAGTAATACACGATCGTCAGCCTTTAATACAAATTATGGGAACTTCAAAGTGTATCACATCAAAATGTTTGCGACCCAAACTGTCGGATCGTATTCCTGCCATCTCTCCAATATCGTAATTATGATCAACGACGAAAACGAGTATTGGATCCAATACGAACGACCGACGTCAAGATAGCTGTAGAACGAACGGTGGACATTTCCCGTAAGATGCAAGGACACGTGTTCCCGAGACAGGAAGGAAACAAGGCATCATCCTTTGTTCTCATTGTACATTATATAGTAGAATTTACAATGTCTAATAACGGACAGCTATTGGCCTAATAGTGGACAGTTATAGGTAACAAACATAATTTTAAGCACTAGAACATTTTAGAAGAAAATCCAAAATTTATTTACAACTTTTTGTTTTATTTTGTTTAAAGTCCTATCAACAACAAAAGTCATTTGAGGGCGTGCCTCCATGTATGTTGTGCATGCGTGCTTGTGTGTGTGTGTGGGGGGGGGGGGGGGGGGCATTTTACGATACATACAGTGGGTAACAGCAGGTGTATTCTTTTCTCGATCCACGACCTACAGGGATGAAAACCAACAGAAATTTGTATTTGACCCAGGATGATCGAAGCGTCCATATCACTGTTGAGTTTTATTGAGAAGAAAAGTCTTTGTGAACAAATAATACTGAATGCTGTAAAACTAACTCGATGAAGGAATACCGTTATCCAATAACTATTTTAAAATATGAACATTGATGGAATAGAAAAAACATCTAGATTCAGGAATAATCCAATAGATCTTCACACACAATGACCCATATTTGGAGGTAGAATTAATCCAAAAGACATGTCCTGGTGTTTCATGAATATATTGGTAATTTCCTGAAAGTGATAAAATGTAACCGCTTTCTATTTGTATCATGATGCATGCAACCTCAGTGCCATTTGAGTAAACTTTCACTTTTGTTCTTTGTTCGATGTGTTGTATTAAATGACCAAGCTGGACTGACTGGTAAATACCCAGGATTCACTATATCAGTATAAGGACTAAACCCACATACTCACATGATTTTCATGTCCTTATACTGATATAGTGAAGCCTGGGTATTGGTTTAGTCTCACCTAGCATACATTTCTTAAATACCTATACATTTCTAAAATACCTAGTCTCACCTAGCATACATTTCTAAAATACCTAGTCACTTCACTTTTCATTCATAACATCACAAATGTCAAGATGTATTCAACCTTTGGGCTGGGGGCCCATTATATGTGGTACATGATACACACAAAACGATGTTTAGAGAATGTATGGAGATGATGTACATTATATACAACACAATTAAGTTAAGGGTTCAGATAGCTTCAATATAAATCTCCCTAACATACATAGCTGTTTACTATTTTGATACTTAACAACTGAAAAGCCTTAAGGAAAACCACACTGCAAGATTTTGAAATTTACTACAAATTAACAGAAAGCGAAATTCATCATTCATGTCTGTGGAGTTACATTCCTTACAATGCCTTTGTTCTCTAGGAACATTTCTTAATCTTCCAGTCTCAACGAATGCGAAGAAGTACTTAATCTATCGAGACATACATGTAGTCTATACTTTACTGGAATATGCTTCGTAAGATAAAATTGAAGAGAAATGTTCGTACCATATACCGTGGTCAATAACACCGTCGGCATGTGGTAAAGACGGAATTGTAAATGAAAACTTCTTTGATTATGTGTTTACCATTATATTGCAAAAATCATTGAGTAATGTGTACAAGATGATGTACAGTTAACATGAAAATGACCCTTCGTTTTCAATTTAAATGGTTACATTATATTAAGAAAATACTAGTAACTCGGGCTGAACTTATATGGCTATATCAAGAGACAAGTACTGTAGGCAAATTATTTTTGAAACATACATTGAAAACAAGGTTACATGATATGTAAAGTTAGGACATTTAACTGACACTAAATCTCACCTAGCATTCACCTAACACCTTACCTGTATAAAGGAAAATACCAAATGTATGCTCCGTGAGACGACACCTACTTGTTAAGCCCTGGTGAAATGGCTATGTCACTGTACTTGTTAAGCCCGGGTTAAGTCATAAGCTCACTTACTGGTGGTGTATGATGCCCAGTGGCATCCTTATACTGATATAACAATAATCCATATTATGCTTTCAAATGATTTGCTGACCACAACTGGTCAGAGTTTGATTGACCATATTGACCAATAGTTAATATCCAATCCTAATTGCCCATGCTGAAATATCAAGACAATTGCAAATATATATGCATTACATTATAGACATATTTTTAAACACCTGAAATCAACTGATTAAATATGAAACAATGAAAGTGATAATTAAAACACTTCCTTTGTAGGTGTTAAATTATTGGTCTTCATACATGATGTGTTGGCTTATTGTCTTGTTCTATTTTGCAGATTTNGAAATAATTGAAATGTCAAAGTTGTGACAGAAAGATTCCATACAAGTTGGAGTGTATTTGATGTAAAAGGTCAAGTTGATGCTCAGGATGAACTTAGAACAGTTTAATTTCAGAATTAAGCATGGAATTGGCTTTTGATAACCAGAGGATAACAGCTATATTAAAGAAATAGGAATACCGTGACCAATGAAATCTCAGATACTAAAAAAATCAAGTTTCACAATTTTTCATACTCATTATTGTTAATCATGATTTAACATGCTACTGGATTGAAGACATGTTGAAGGTAAGGTTTCATGTAAATAACTATCTTGGTAAACAATCGGAACAAATCACTTACCTTTGTAATAAGTGCTACATACATTTCTACATGCGTGAGAGTATATATATATTTTTTTTATCTACAGCGGTTTATTCACTGACCAATAAGTTATAAAT
>NW_018406029.1:18140-19351 GCF_002113885.1 Mizuhopecten yessoensis
AACAGATGCAAAGTCATCACGAGGGAGGATACCTCATGCACCCAAACAAAAAAGGCATCACGAACTAAACTTACCGTCTTAACTACCATGAAATTGGATTTATATTGTCAGCGTATTAAAAGACAGAAATGAACACTCGAATAAAACTAACGAGTGAGTAAGTATGATAACAAAGATACGATAAAATCTTTGGTATCCTGCAATGGTAAGCGATTCCTGCTGCACGCACGACACCTGCAATGATTTAGTCCGCAATCATTAATATACCTCTACGTTAGAGTATCCATCAGCTAACTTATCTCTCCGTTAGGTATCCATCAGCTAACTTACCTCTCCGTAAGGTATCCATCAGCTAACTTACATCTCCGTTAGGTATCCATTCGCTAACTTACCTCTCCGTTAGGTATCCATCCAGTAACTTATCTCTCCGTTAGGTATCCATCAGTTAACTTACCTCTCCATTAGGTATCCATCAGCTAACTTACATCTCCGTTAGGTAACCATCAGCTAACTTACCTCTCCGTTAGAGTATCCATCAGCTAACTTAGCTCTCCGTTAGGGTATCCATCAGCTAACTTACCTCTCCGTTAGGGTATCCATAAGCTAACTTACCTCTCCGTTAGGTATCCATCAGCTAACTTACATCTCCGTTAGAGTATCCTACCTCTCCGATAGGTATCAATCAGCTAACTTACCTCACAGTTAGGTATCCATCAGCTAACACTTACCTCTCCGTTTGGTATCCATCAGCTACCTTACCTCTTCGTTAGGTCTCCATCAGCTAATCTCCCTCCCCGAAAGGTATCAATCAGCTAATCTCCCTCTCCGTTAGAGTTTCCATCAGCTAACTTACATCTCCGTTAGGGAACCATCAGCTAACTTAGCTCTCCGTTAGAGTATCCATCAGCTAATTTACCTCTCCGTTAGGTTATCCATCAGCTAATCTTCCTCTCCGTTAGAGTTTCCATCAGCTAACTTAGCTCTCCGTTAGGGTGTCCATCAGCTAACTTAGCTCTCCGTTAGGGAATCCATAAGCTAACTTACCTCTTCGTTAGGTCTCCATCAGCTAATCTATCTCTCCGTTAGGTATTAATCAGCTAACTTACCCCCCCGTTAGGGTATCCATCAGCTAATCTACCTCTCCGTTAGGTATCAATCAGCTAATCTACCTCTCCGTTAGAGTATCCATCAGCTAACTTACCTCTCCGTTA
>NW_018406030.1:0-252 GCF_002113885.1 Mizuhopecten yessoensis
ACAGAGAAAAGGTAAGTAACTGTGGTATTCTTACAGAGAAAAGGGTACGTCACAGTGGTATTCATACAGAGAAAAGGGTACGTAACAGTGGGAGTCTTACAGAGAAAAGGGTACGTAACAGTGGTATTCTTACAGAAAAAAGGTACGTAACAGTGGTATTCTTATAGAGAAAAGGGTACGTAACAGTGGTATTCTTATAGAGAAAACGGTACGTAACAGTGGGAGTCTTACAGAGAAAAGGGTACGTAACAG
>NW_018406030.1:14703-15399 GCF_002113885.1 Mizuhopecten yessoensis
TTACAGAGAAACGGGAATTGTATATTGACAACAGTAAGATTAGCATGTGATGGCATTGTTAACGGATGATTAAAAATTGATACACTTTATTAGATATAATTTAGTGGTAACCATTTGGGAGAGGATGATAGTTCAATTTCTTAACCATTATACATCTCCTCCTCACAAGTTCTAACTTGCTTTATTTGTATGAAGTGTATTACAAAGACATTTTTAACGAAGGTCGCAAGTCTACGATAATACAAACAAACACTGAAAGATACATAATTTGGCAAGGGAAGTTACTCTAAGCCAGAAAAAAAGTCCTTTTTGTTAAACAAAACATCTGTAGAACTATCGCGGTTAAAACTGATGTAGTCGTATCCTTTACCTTCGCCAACTAACGGTTAAACCCAAAGTTCGGGTTAAACTGAATTAGTTGTATCCTTTACCTCAACCAACCGACAGTTAAACACAAAGTTCGGTTATAACTGATGTAGTTGTATATTTTACCTCCAACAACTAACGGTAAAACACAAATGTCAGTTAAAACTGATCTAGTTGTATTCTTTACCTCCACAAACCGACAGTTAAACACAAAGTTCGGTTATAACTGATGTAGTTGTATCCTTTACCTTCACCAACTGACGGTTAAACACAAAGTTCGGGTTAAACTGATGTAGTTGCATCCGTTACCTCCATCAGCTAACGGTTAAA
>NW_018406030.1:19772-21934 GCF_002113885.1 Mizuhopecten yessoensis
ATATTGGTTAAACACAAAGTTCGGTTATAACTGATGTAGTTGTATCCTTTACCTCCACCAACTATCGGTTAAACACAAAGATCGGTTTTAACTGATGTAGTTGTATATTTTACCTCCACCAACTAACGGTTAAACCCAAGGTTCGGTTATAACTGATGTAATTGTATTATTTACCTCTACCAACCGACGTTTAAACACAAAGTTCTTTTATAACTGATATAGTTGTATATTTTACCTCCAACAACTAACGGTAAAACACAAATTTCAGTTTTAACTGATTTATTTGTATCCTTTACCTCTTCCACTTAACGGTTAAACACAAAGTTCGGTTATAACTGATGTAGTTGTATATTTTACCTCCACTAACTAACAGTTAAAACAAAGTTCGGATATAACTGATGTAGTTGTATCCTTTATCTCCACCAACTATCGGTTAAACACAAAGTTCGGTAATAACTGATGTAGTTGCATCCGTTACCTCCACCAGCTAACAGTTAAAACAAAGTTCGGTTATAACTGATGTAGATGTATCCGTTACCTCCACCAACCGACGGTTAAACACAAAGTTCGGTTATAACTGATGTAGTTGCATCCGTTACCTTCACCAGCTAACGGTTAAACACAAAGTTCGGGTTATAACTGATGTAGTTGTATATTTTACCTCCACCAACCGACGGTTTAACCCAAAGTTCGGTTATAACTGATTTATTTGTATATTTTACCTCCACCTACTATCGGTTAAACACAAATTTCGGTTATAACTGATGTAGTTGTATCCTTTAACTTCACCAACTGACGGTTAAACACAAATTTCGATTTTAACTGATGTAGTTGTATCATTTACCTCCACCAACTATCGGTTAAACACAAAGTTCGGTTATAACTGTTGTAGATGTATCCGTTACCTCCACCAACCGACGGTTAAACACAAAGTTTGGTTATAACTGATGTAGTTGCATCCGTTACCTTCACCAGCTAACGGTTAAACACAAAGGTCGGGTTATAACTGATGTAGTTGTATATTTTACCTCTACCAACCGACGGTTTAACCCAAAGTTCGGTTATAACTGATTTATTTGTATATTTTACCTCCACCTACTATCGGTTAAACACAAATTTCGGTTATAACTGATGTAGTTGTATCCTTTAACTTCACCAACTGACGGTTAAACACAAATTTCGATTTTAACTGATGTAGTTGTATCATTTACCTCCACCAACTATCGGTTAAACACAAAGTTCGGTTTTTACTGACGTAGTTGCATCCGTTACCTCAACCAGCTAACAGTTAAACACAAAGTTCGGTTATAACTGATGTAGTTGTATCATTTAACTCCGTCTTCTATCGGTTAAACACAAAGTTCGGTCTTAACTGATGTAGTTGTATCCTTTACCTCCATCAACCGACGGTTAAACACAAAGTTCGGATATAACTGATGTAGTTGTATCCTTTATCTCCAACAACTATCGGTTAAACACAAAGTTCGGTAATAACTGATGTAGTTGCATCCGTTACCTACACCAACTAACAGTTAAAACAAAGTTCGGTTATAACTGATGTAGTTGTATCCGTTACCTCCACCAACTATCGGTTAAACACAAAGTTCGGTTATAACTGATGTAGTTGTATCCTNTCGGTTAAACACAAAGTTCGGTCTTAACTGATATAGTTGTATCCTTTACCTCCATCAACCGACAGTTAAACACAAAGTTCGGGTTATAACTGATGTAGTTGTATATTTTACCTCCACCAACCGACGGTTAAACCCAAAGTTCGGTTATAACTGATGTAATTGTATTATTTATCTCTACCAACTGACGTTTAAACCAAAAGTTCGGTTATAACTGATTTATTTGTATCCTTTACCTCCTCCAACTAATTGTTAAACACAAAGTTCTGTTATAACTGATATAGTTGTATCCTTTACCTTCACCAACTGACGGTTAAACACAAGTTCGGTAATAACTGATGTAGTTGCATCCGTTACCTCCACCAGCTAACAGTTAAAACAAAGTTCGGTTATAACTGATGTAGTTATATCCTTTACCTTCACCAACTGACGGTTAAACACAAAGTTCGGTTTAAACTGATGTAGTTGCATTCGTTACCTCCACATCTAACGGTTAAACACAAAGTTCGGTTTTAACTGATGTAGTTGTAT
>NW_018406030.1:25613-26802 GCF_002113885.1 Mizuhopecten yessoensis
GCCTCCTCCAACTAACGGTTAAACCCAAAGTTCGGTTATAACTGATGTAATTGTATTATTTACCTCTACCAACCGACGTTTAAACCCAAAGTTCGGTTATAACTGATTTATTTGTATATTTTACCTCCACCTACTATCGGTTAAACACAAATTTCAGTTAAAACTGATGTAGTTGTATCCTTTAACTCCACCAACTGACGGTTAAACACAAATTTCGGTTTTAACTGATGTAGTTGTATCATTTACCTCCACCAACTATCGGTTAAACACAAAGTTCGGTTTAAACTGATGTATTGGCATCCGTTACCTCCACCAGCTAACAGTTAAACACAAAGTTCGGTTATAACTGATGTAGTTGTATCCTTTACCTCCGCCTTCTATCGGTTTAACACAAAGTTTGGTTATAACTGATGTAGTTGTATCCTTTACCTCCACCAACTATCGGTTAAACACAAAGTTCGGTTTTAACTGATGTAGTTGCATCCGTTACCTCCACCAGCTAACGGTTAAACCCAAAGTTCGGCTATAACTGATGTAATTGTATTATTTACCTCTACCAATCGACGTTTAAACCAAAAGTTCGGTTATAACTGATTTATTTGTATCCTTTACCTCCTCCAACTAACGGTTAAACACAAAGTTCGGTTATAACTGATGTAGTTGTATATTTTACCTCCTCCAACTAATGGTTAAACACAAAGTTCGGTTATAACTGATGTAGTTGTATCCTTTACCTTCACCAACCGACAGTTAAACACAAAGTTCGGTTATAACTGATGTAGTTGTATATTTTACCTCCACCAACTAACGGTTAAACACAAATTTCGGTTATAACTGATGTAGTTGTATCCTTTAACTCCACCAACTGACGTTTAAACACAAATTTCTGTTATAACTGATGTAGTTGTATATTTTACCTCCACCTACTATCGGTTAAACACAAATTTCGGTTATAACTGATGTAGTTGTATCCTTTACCTCCACCAACTATCGGTTAAACACAAAATTCGGTTTTAACTGATGTAGTTGCATCCGTTACCTCCATCAACCGACGGTTAAACACAAATTTCGGGTTATAACTGATGTAGTTGTATATTTTACCTCCACCTACTATCGGTTAAACACAAATTTCGGTTATAACTGATGTAGTTGTATCCTTTACCTCCACCAACTATCGGTTAAACACAAA
>NW_018406030.1:29082-73859 GCF_002113885.1 Mizuhopecten yessoensis
CGGTTAAACACAAAGTTCGGTTATAACTGATGTAGTTGTATCCTTTACCTCCGCCTTCTATCGGTTAAACACAAAGTTCGGTTATAACTGATGTAGTTGTATCCTTTACCTCCACCAACTAACGGTTAAACACAAAGTTCGGTTTTAACTGATGTAGTTGCATCCGTTACCTCCACCAGCTAACGGTTAAACACAAAGTTCGGTTATAACTGATGTAGTTGTATCCTTTACCTCCGCCTTCTATCGGTTAAACACAAAGTTCGGTTATAACTGATGTAGTTGTATCCTTTACCTCCACCAACTATCGGTTAAACACAAAGTTCGGTTTTAACTGATGTAGTTGCATCCGTTACCTCCACCAGCTAACGGTTAAACACAAAGTTCGGTTTTAACTGATGTAGTTGTATCCTTTACCTTCCTTACCGACGGTTAAACACAAAGTTCGGGTTATAACTGATATAGTTGTATATTTTACCTCCACCAACTAACAGTTAAAACAAATTTCGGATATAACTGATGTAGTTGTATCATTTACCTTCACCAACTGACGGTTAAACACAAAGTTCGGTAATAACTGATGTAGTTGCCTCCGTTACCTCCACCAACTAACAGTTAAAACAAAGTTCGGTTATAACTGATGTAGTTGTATCCTTTATCTCCTCCAACTAACGGTTAAACACAAAGTTCGGTTATAACTGATGTAGTTGTATCCTTTACCTTCACCAACTAACAGTTAAAACAAAGTTGGGTTATTATTGATGTAGTTGTATCCTTTAACTTCACCTACCGACGTTTAAACACAAAGTTCTGTTATAACTTATATACTTGTATATTTTACCTCCAACAACTAACGGTAAAACACAAATTTCAGTTAAAACTGATGTAGTTGTATCCTTTAACTCCACCAACCGACGTTTAAACACAAAGTTCGGTTATAACTGATGTAATTGTATCCTTTACCTTCACCAGCTGACGGTTAAACACAAAGTTCGGTTTTAACTGATGTAGTTGCATCCGTTACCTCCACCAGCTAACAGTTAAACACAAAGTTCGGTTATTTTATACATCAAATAATTATAGATTAATGGGTTCGATGTTCTACCTATCACGTAAAGTGTTTAGTTCAAGTGTAATTAAACTAGGGTCAAAGTACATCGAGATGAATACTTGGTATTAGAGGGAAGCATTCCGATAATTACACACATACAATCGTGCCATTTTTCTGATTGTCCTATTTCAGGAGCCACAGATTTCGTAGGCCTGAACTTTTACACCTCCAACTTGGCAGAATACCATCTGGACGACACATATAAACGGGATTACTATTCCGATATGGACGTCAGATTGTCTAAAGACCCGTCATGGCTTGGGTAAATATTGTTAGCAAACCATCACAAGTATTTTTGGTATGTTACATGTGTAAAGTATCTTACTTTTTTCACATCGAAAGGAACTGATGTTATAACATTATGATATGTGGGAAAAGGAAAACGAGGTCGCATTTACATTTTCCAGGGTTTTTCGGCAAAATGTGTCAGTGTTTACTTTATATGAATCGTATAAGAAAAGCTTTTCCCATTCCCTGCTACATTTGTTCACAAAAACTGTACGTAATGCAAACTCGTTTTAAAGCTGGCAATGACACTGCATTTCAAATGCTATTCAATGTGTTTCGAGCATCTCAAAACGTGCTCTTCTACGAAGAATGGTCAATTTTCAAATTCTCATAAAACTCCACAATATACAGTGTAACAGAATTAATCGAACTGATATATCGCTAGAGACTTACAGCAATACGTTACCGAGTCCTGGATTCGAATCCTGATTTTGTGGCTTGAATAAAGAAATAGCATATATTTCATATCACTGCGGCAATATGACATTGTGTTATCTTTTGTTATTCAAATAATAAGGTCCGGGTCATCATGGCTAACTGTCACTCCATTTGGAATTCGCCGTATGCTGAACTGGATCAAGGATCACTACGGTGACGTTCCTGTGTTTATAACAGAGAATGGCATTTCTGATAGAAACGGATCCCTGTCTGACGATCATAGAATCTTCTACTACAAACACTACATCAATGAGATTCTAAAGGGTTAGTTGTTTTGTTGTTGTTGTTGTAGTTGCTTTTGTCTTTGCGATGTATGTTCGTTCTCATCTTTTCAAAATTAGAGGGAGCCTTTCGAGGCAGCAATGTAGAAAGGCAGAGTTAGGGAAGGATCTTCTTATTTTGTCTGATTTTGTTACTGCAGCTATTCGCCTAGACCACGTGGACGTACGTGGGTATACTGCGTGGTCCCTGATGGATAATTTTGAGTGGTCTAGGGGATACTCGGAGAGATTTGGTCTCCACTATGTCGACTTCACTGACCCAGCGCGACCCCGGATACCTAAAGACTCTGCAAAATACTATCGACAGCTCATCGAAAATAATGGATTGTTCAAGGCCACGTCACCTTCAACACCCGCACTGTCAGGACGTGGACCCCTGATACAAGAGAAGAAATTCCTGTACGGAATATTCCCACAAGGCTTTGCCTGGAGTGTAGCAACTGCTTCTTACCAGGTCGAGGGAGGCTGGCAAGCAGATGGTAATACATCTTGATATTACGAATACAAAAGTATACTTTTATTCCATATTCTAGTTGTTAAAACATAGAAAACCACAATTAAATAGATTTTGAAAATATTCTTAGATTTTACCTTCATTTCTTTGGCATGGTTTTAACATATTTTTAACATTTATTTTCTTTTGATCTAAATACTTTATTTTTTCTTAACTTAGCTATATCTTTTGTTCTTTTGATCTGATTGTGTGTATTTGGTGGTAAATGATACTTGTCAGATGATATACGTGATACACTGCAGTGCTGATCCTGAATTCCAACTGGTTCGCTGTGACTCCGGTTTGGTTATTGTCGGTATATGTTTGATCAAGTACATTGCAGTATTCCATTGACGTGATATTGATAGCAGATATGATGGAGTACAATTATACGCCAAAAAGCTTACAGAATCTAATCAGATATAAGAAATCAGCCTAGCTATAAATTTTATTTTGTACATGAGGCTATATAAAACTCACATACAGTCGTGGTTAAAATGTTGAAAAATAAAAATATAAAGTTTTTTAATCAGGATTGTCTCCAGTACTAAGTCTTAGTAGAGACATACAATTTTAGTAGACTTTTTCTTTGTTGGAATGGTAAGTGAAAATAGTGAAAGGTTGGAGTGTAAAATAAATCACAAAATGAGTTGTTACTTGCACATTTAACCAGTTACCAACAATATTAACAAAGTTATGGAGCGTGTTTGCACACCTTTGGATCAGTCAATGGTAATAGTATCGTATTGAGTCTTAAGGGTAAAGTCTCTTACGAGTAAATTTGTGTCTATATTTCTATTTTGATATCGATTCTTGCAGGTAAAGGCCCCAGTATCTGGGACACGTTCTCTCATCAAGGTCGCGTGGACAATAATGACACGGGCGATGTGGCGTGTGACAGTTATCACAAATACATGGACGACGTCCAGCTTCTCAAAAACATGAAGGTATGTTTCTTCTCGCTGGGTTTTCAGTTAAACATTGTATAACCCGAAACATGTTATATTAGGCAATAAATCATTAAGTATCAGTATCATTAACTTAAAGTGTATGAGGATGTGATGAGGAAAATTGGGATTAAACTATTTTTCTAAAGATTTACCCTTGTCATAATATGAGAGCATTACGTCACAGAAGTGTTAACATTTAGATAAAGTTAATAGCATTACATTAAACAATGTGACATTAAATGGAATCTTAATCAATTTTCTATTCAACGTTTTTAACCTTTCAATGCCATAGGATATCAATATAGCATTTCGTTTGTTTTTCTCATGTTGGGTCCCGAGCATGATATGTAAACGTTTTATAACCCACAGGTGACACACTATCGGTTCTCCCTGTCATGGCCCCGGATATTACCGGACGGCACGACACGCTATGTAAACCAGGCAGGGGTGGATTATTACAACCAGCTGATAGACGCCCTGTTGGACGCTGGGATCACACCCATGGTCACACTGTACCACTGGGACCTACCTCAGGCTCTACAGGACAGAGGCGGCGGCTGGCTAAACGCATCAACAGCTGACCTTTTCGCCAACTTTGCAAGACTAGCCTTCGAAACATTTGGAGACAGGGTAAATACAACATATCACCTGGTCATTCTGAGTACATACAAAGTGTCACGTGCAACTAGCAGAATCACTTTTGTGTTGAAAAATTGAGTGATGATGGGTTTTTTTGCTTTATTGCGACAAATTTAAACATTTCAATTATTATTCCAAGACAAAAAATGCAAATATATGAGCTGTACCGCTTAATTGATCGTTGGCAATATAAACACCACTCATTTCAAATTAACTTAGAAATCCACTTCATACAGTCTTCTCGTATATTGGTTATATTCGTAATGCATATTAAAGGAGTTTTATGCTGATGAATGATAATTTAATTTCAATTTATAAAAGGTAAAAGTTTGGATCACCATTAACGAGCCTTGGGTGGCTTCAGTGCATGGCTATGGTTATGGAACTATGGCCCCGGGAATTGTAAGCCCCGGGGACGGCCTGTACATTGCTGCCCATAATCTCATCCGGGCACACGGGAAGGCATACAGAGTCTATCAAAATGAGTTTAGTCAGGTCCAAAATGGTATGTATACGTTGTAAAAAGGATTCTCCCTTGCATTGAAGTTTCACTTTTTATGTTTTAAAGCAAATTTGTCATTCACAAAGAAGCCAGTATAGAGCAGAAGGATGCGCTTGACACATTATTACTGTACCCTTTGATCTACATTATATCCTCTTGTTCTAACCACTTAAGACGAGTTACGGAAACAAATTTTCCGTGAAATAAAACGATGATTTTCCAGATATTTTCTATGCCAATTGTTCTAAGGAAAAGAAAACTGCTATCAGTCAAAGGTCAGAATCGAATCAGACTGTGTTCTGCGTCATTTAATTGCTTAGATGATACTTGAAAGACAAAAAAGATATTCAGACCTGGTTGCAGCATTTGGGCCTCAGTATTGTCTGACGTCTCCTCACCTTGTGTTGAAGGTGTCTCTATAGGCACCCGTCATTATAGGACTTAAACTGTTTTTACGAGGACGTCAAACGCTGTGCTAAAAACGAAAATAAAAATAAAAAACTTTGTATATTTTACATTTCACAACGAAACCTGTCTTAGAGAACACCTGCCGGTAATTGCCATATCAATGATAACACACATGTTGTTAACTTGTAAAATTGTTTGTCTCTAATTGTTGTCTTTTCTGTTTTCATTTTGTATATTTTTGAACATTTTTTTCGGAAGCACATTGACGCTGTCTGTGTCTCCTTGTCTCCAGTTGTCTGAAACAAATGGTTTCCAAATTATAACATTGAAACAATTAATTCTATGTTATCAAAATTTGAATGCATTATAACGCAAGAGGAAGGAAATAATCTATTGGTATTGGGCTTACTTAGTCAAAGATCAAGGTCACAGTAGATACAAAAAGACTGAAAATTTTGAAAAAAAATAGTTTCGAGTTGCTATCTCTTGAACGATAATTCATATCTATCATATTTAAGAATGTATATGTATATATAGCTAAGAAATTCGTCACATACATTAGCATCATTTTCAAAAACTGAACCCTTTCTACATTTACTAATTTGTGCTGTTTTAGGGACTGTGGGCATTGTCTGTAACTCTCGCTGGTACGTCCCAAAGTCGGAGGGTCGTCCGCAGGACCTAGCAGCCACCGAGCGTGCTCTTCAATTTAACCTAGGATGGATTGGCAATCCTATTTTAATCAACGGCGACTACCCCGACATCATGAAATGGCAGATCGGAAACAAAAGTGAAGCACAGAATCTAAAACAAAGCAGACTGCCAGAGTTCACGTCAGAGGAGAAAAAATATATAAAGGGTAAAAATCGAAATAATCAAATTTCCGAAAAAAAAGTTTGAAGATAAAAATGTTGTGAAAATTAACATTAATGCAATCTGTGCCTTTATAATCTGGATGATATTAAGGTGAGGTTTGTGTAGTGATGTGAGGCATTGTAATTAATGCTGGGGATTCTAGAAAATAGATGAAAATGATGAGGAAATGTCTTTCCCTGAAACTTTAAAACAAGAAACACAGTAAGTTTTGTGGTCATATCTTGTTCTTCGTGATAGCGGATGTAATTATATATATGTTACAAATCAAATGTTTTTGTAACTTTTCAGCTACATCTCATAAAAGAGTAGCTGATAATTGTCTTCTGGTAAGTACAATGTTTATGTTTTAGTGATGATGGTGAATTCAAACTATGAAATGATAATTTTCCAGGTTCAGCTGATTTCATCGGACTGAATTTCTACACCTCAGACGTCGTAGAGCACTACGAAGACCCGGCCGTGCCACACGATTACTACTCGGATATGGACGTCAGAGTTTCTAAAGACCCTTCCTGGCTTGGGTATAACAACTCGTAAGTATAAGAAACTATCATTTATCTATTCTTTGAAATGGCATAGACTTTTTATTCAGCACGAAAACAAAGAGGCCGGTCGGGACATAGGAATGACACATTAGTCACAGTCCTTATTGTATTTTATCTAGGCAAAGAGTTTCAATGCGTTAAATGCTTCACGGCAACTTATCGCACAAATTGTAATCTGAATACAAAGAGCTAATGGTAGATTCACTTATTTATCGCATATTGCATTTTGAAATCTGCTTTAAGGACTTTTTACTAATCCTGGTTTGAAAATTTCGGCCAAGGCCATTGACGTCACAGGTTTTTTTTCTTTTCTGATGACCATCTGTTATCGCACCAGGTCGGGATCTGATTGGCTGAAGGTGACCCCTACTGGAATACGACGGATGCTGAACTGGATGAAGGATCAGTATAAGAATGTTCCTATATTTATCACGGAGAACGGAGTATCTGACAGGAATGGATCACTGCTAGACGACAACAGAATCTCCTACCACAAAAATTACATCAATCAAGTCCTCAAAGGTTACTTAAATTAGCATGTATCTAGGATTGATATGAAAAGATAAGATATGATGTGGTCCTAAGAATACGTTAATATCTTCTGAATTATGCAACACTAATAACAAAATTAATTAATTGATAAACTGGGCACTCAAAATCAAAAACAAAATCTAAAAAGTGAAATGGACCTTTCTTGAATAAATAAATAATAAGTTTCAAGTTATGGTAGACCTACGTCACATATTTTTTTTTTTACACAAGTGATAAAGAAATATCGTTTTATAAAATCTACGTTATTTGATTAAAATTCTCATTTTTGATGCATTTCTTGAGGTATCTTACTTGATTTTATTACATATTCCATGTTTATCATTATTTATTTCACAATGACATCATACTAATTAGTTATTAATTCCCATAATAAACATTAACAAATCTCCAGAGTTAAGAAAAAACGGGGCCATTTCCTTTGTCGTTTTTTGAGCACATTTTTTCAGACAGTGTGTATCATCGCTATTTACCCAAAGGTGCTAGGTATTGACTATTATAAGGCAATGTGCTGAACCATATTTTCATATTTTAGGACCCAAAAGCGCTTACTTAATATTAGTTCCTGAATGATCAGCCATTGAGAATAATTTAATTAATATGTAACTAAAGTCTACAAGTATAGCCGCATATAACTTCAACGTGTTGTGAACCATTTCATGATGCCGTGCAACGTTAAAATATTTTATAAAATATATTGATTTACAACATGTGGTTCATATTTTGTAAGGCTACCTTCACTGTACAACAGCAAAGTTTGATGCTCAAAACAACAATACTAGTTCAGCAGCCTACAACTTGTTAATATATAATAAGGAGGTCTCTCCATCGGCTCCTGTTTTGTTTGATTGACCCTCCTCAATTATTAAAAACACTGATTTCATCGAGAAGCAGAAGAAACGTTGGGTTCAATGTAGGGTAATGATTACTGTTTTGCAGCAAATATAATATGCATATGAATAGAAGTAATGCCTCACGCATTTCCTAATCTGATGTCACAGATAAAACTCGTCAGCATATAATTATATTCTTTCAGTGTTCTTGTGAAAAATTAAAAGCTATTGATACGTTGCAATAATAGTCAGTCCCGAAAGTAATAACATTTCGACGGTCTCTGGTCACCAGCAATTGAAACAGTTCAATCCCGTCATAGTTCCGAATTTCCGTATATTTGTTTTCTCAAAAGTCACCAACACTGCTTTAATATATTCATTAATTGTTCTAAAGGGAAAAATTAAGACATTCTCTATGCATTTATTTGAATTCCAGCTATTCGTCTGGACAAGGTGGACGTTTCTGGGTACACCGCGTTTTCCCTGATGGATAACTTTGAGTGGTCAAGGGGATACTCCGAGAGATATGGCCTCCACTACGTCAACTTCACTAACCCAGCGCGACCCAGGCTGCCTAAGGCATCGGCCAGGTACTACAGAAAGCTGATCAAGGATAACGGTTTCCTGGAACTTGAGTCTAAACCTATTCCTCCGTCAGAGGGAAATGAATTCTACTACGGAAGTTTCCCGGAACATTTTGCGTGGAGCGCCGCGACGGCAGCATACCAAGTAGAGGGAGCATGGAATGAAGACGGTTAGACACTGTTACTGTTAACCATTAGGTCTACGGAAACATTTGAAGGAGATGTAGGATTGTGGTGAAACAAATTATTCGAGTTTTTAAAATGATTGTATGCTGGTAATGTTTACACTAGTGGAGTATGTTGGTAACATAATCAGTAACAGCATGAAATATACAGAATAAAAGCGTAAATAGGAGAGTATCGTATTGAACACCCTTGGCTCGCGAAGTTGGGCAGGTACATGCGTAGCATTTGAAAAAAAAACAATATTCAAGCTAATTTATTTATTGATCGACCGACTCATTTGTATTTTGTTTTAGAGTATAAAATGTTTTATAAACCAATATTTTACTAATTAAGGTAATTTTACAACCGAGAAAAAAACATCAATAAAAAATGTTTTATACTTATGACGTCAATCGTGATTTTAACGTAATGGGTATATTGATGTCATGTTAAAAATATCTAGTGGAACTGATCATTATATTTTAATATGTTACAGGTAAGGGACAGAGTATCTGGGACACGTTCTCTCATCAAGGTCACGTGGACAGCAGTGACACGGGCGATGTTGCGTGTGACAGTTACCACAAATACATGGACGACGTCCAGCTTCTCAAGGACATGAAGGTAACACGAGGGACCCTGGTGCTACTTGAAGGAAGCTTCTCAAGTCCAGGGTTTTCCTTTAACATATTCAATTGTTCTTGACGTTTGTTTTTTTCCCGACTTTACACTGATATTTTATTTTTTGTATCCGGAGTATCTTGTACAGCCTTTTTCGCATATATTTTGTACATTTTGTCACGGTACATTTATACATTACTTCTTTGGAATAATCAATCGATAGCGAAAAACAATGTCCAGTATATGTATTAACAGAAGAAACATATAATCGTAGTCAAAAAGTATGTCGGAAGGAATATTTGGGATGGTAATTCCAAGTAGCCGTTGTCCCCTTCTTGTATATGCTTTAACAACAAGGAATAATCGTTTTCCAAATAATTATTTGAATCCTTTCTCACGTTCTCTGGATTTAACAGTGACACAATTATTAATAATTTTCCATATTAATTTATTGCAGCCATACCTAAAGCAATTCCTGATGTTGATATGACGTTGTTTTGACAATTATTATGAAATTTAACAGGTGACACACTATCGGTTCTCCCTGTCATGGCCCCGGATATTACCTGACGGCACGACACGTAGTGTGAACCAGTTGGGTTTGGATTATTATAACCAGTTGATAGACGCCCTGTTGGACGCTGGGATCACACCCATGGTCACACTGTACCACTGGGACCTACCTCAGGCTCTACAGGACAGAGGCGGCGGCTGGCTCAACGCCTCAATAGCTGACGTCTTTGCCGACTACGCCAGACTTGCCTACCAGAAGTTCGGGGACAGGGTGAATATCAAAACGCATAATTCACTAAAGTGTCTCGAGTCGGGATGCTCTAACATCTTTTCAAGTTCTTTTGTATATATTCTATAATAAAGGGTTGTGATTGATCATGTTACATATTTTAAACACAGAGATTTTTTTTATATGAAGGGTGAATTGTGAGATTCTACAGTTTATATTTGAAATTAGATGTAATGTTATAAGTTCTTACAAGTTGGATACCGGGTCTACCACATACTCATTGTTATCAATGAACTCACTTTTATCTATACCAAACGAACTATTTTACTTTTACTCGTTACACAAGAGCTTATGTACGGCGTGATGTGACACTGATAACTCGTGAGGTCTTTAAATCGCTTCCCACCTATCTGTACGTCGTGTACAGATGATTGCCTGCCTACTTCTGGTACATGCGAATGTTAAAGTTTACGCGAATTAATCTAACTATTAAACATTACGCGATATTTTGAGAATCTACATTATTGCTCGGTGACTAATGTAAAAGTCTGCTTTCACGGTCACTAATTTTTGCGGATTCCTTAGATGTGCTACGATACAATGTACTTGTGTCCGTGAAAACTGTGAAAATTAAGGCCCCGCCTAAAGCAACCATTACCTTATCTCATGGAAGTGTTCATACTCATTCTGATTTCATAGGTTAAGACGTGGATCACACTGAACGAGCCGTGGGTGGTATCTGTCCAGGGGTACGGACAGGGCATCAAAGCCCCAGGGATCGTCAGCCCCGGGGACAAAGTCTACATCGCCGCTCACAATCTCATCAGGGCCCACGGCAAGGCTTACAGGCTCTATGAAAAAGAGTTCAAGAACACCCAACAGGGTATGATAGATACACGTCAATTTAGATTTTTATATAAATGGTCTTTGTTGTTTGACCAGAACGTGTTGTGAAATGACTTATTTTAGAGAAAATGTATGTCGATTTTGAAATTAAGGTAAGTTGTATAATTAATATAGTCAGGTTGTCTCCAGATTTTCTTTCGTAAAGAAGATTAAAAGACAGTTTTATTTGTAATTGTCGATAGGTGAAATCGAAACCAGATTTGTCTGTACTCATAGACCGGTGGCAATTCTGGGTTCGTATTTGTAGTATATAATGCAGGTTTGCCTGTTCCCATAGACCGGTATCAAATATTCCGGGTTCGTGTTTGTAGTATATAATGCAGTTTTGTCTGTACCAATAGACCGGTGGTAACTCTAGGTTCGTGTTTGTAGTATATAATGCAGGTTTGTCTGTATACGTACCCATAGACCGGTGCTAATTCTAGGTACGTGTTTGTAGTTTATAATACACGGTTGTCTGTACCCAAAGACCGGGGCTAATTCTAGGTACGTGTTTGTAGTTTATAATACACGGTTGCCTGTACCCAAAGACCGGTGCTAATTCTAGGTACGTGTTTGTAGTATATAATCAAACAGGTTTTTCTGTGTACTCATAAACGTAATTATTCCAATTAATTTTACTTTAGCCTTACTTCAATAACGATATGATACTGTGCTTATGACATTTTTAGTTTACGTAAAACAGAGTGCCTGAACAAGGCATACACGCGAGTACAAAGGCCTTTATACTAATGTAATTAAGTTATATGAGTATACATATACATATATCACAGCCTTGTTTATTGATAAATACACCCCGGAATCACTTTCAGATACATATATACGCAGTTGTAAACCGTAAACACGTGACATATAGATCTAGTGTAGTTATGTCTTAGTACATTAAGTGTACATTGTTGTATTTAACAATGAAAATGTTGTGAATCCAGTTAGAGTCACCAGCATAAATGGTATGACGGATAAGTCCGTGGTGATATGTTACCGGGAATCTTGAAATGGTGAATTTTACTATCAGCTTTGATCATATCATTATCCGATTTCTCAAATATACAAGTTATAAATAACAAATTAATTACGGAATTCTATATAGAATCGCCAGTTTACACATTAGTTTCTCCGGGCAGTTACAAAGCTTGCTTTCAGACCTATACATCTCGAAAACAAATTACCGATTTTCGTCGGATTTTCGACGTTCTGAGGTTATAATATATATCGAATGTACAGAAAACATATATTTTTACTCAAGTTGACCTTTTATGTACACGAATTTATCCATGTATCTGAACAAAACAGTCTGCTAACTGATAAAAAATCAGTTACATGATTCCTTTTACATAATATATCCATTGTGTGCATGTGGACAACATTGAGAAATGTCAGTCCCCTATATTAAAAAGGAGACTCCTGTCGATTTCTACGAAAGGATTTTAAATACCGTAAAGCTGTGTCTTAAGCTCAGATTTTCCCTCGTTTAAAGGTAACATCACAACTACACTGACATTTATAGACATTTATTTATAGCGTAGGTAACTGAGCTTATGTTCTTTCGTTTTACTCAAATTTCTGGATTATCAAAAGAATTTGGAAACGATTTTTCATAATTTCTTTTTTACGGTCATAACATGCAATTATGGAAATAGTAACCGAATCCACGTTTCTCTCCGTTTTGATATTACGGACAATCCTAGTTACGACCCATCTATAACATCTGAATATGACTACTTTGTAGACAGTACAAAGCAACGTGATGTTAGACGACATAATGTTGCTAAAAAAGAAAAAGAAAATTATGAAAATATCTTTTTAAAAGGTAAACAATCAGATAATATAAATCGTTTTCCCCATCAATGTATTGAGGGAGACAATGTTCAAAATATCTGAAGATGAAAAACCAAGTTAAGGAGGCTTTTTGCGTGAATATCTGTTTCCAGGGAAAGTAGGCATCACATGTAACTGTGACTGGGAAGTACCTAAAAGTGAGAGCGTTCCCTCCGACCGCGATGCTGCCGAGCGTGCACTCCAGTTCCACTTTGGATGGTTCGTCAATCCAGTGTTAAATAACGGAGACTACCCTGACGTCATGAAATGGCAGATCGGGAACAAAAGTGTCATTCAGAAATTAAAACATAGTAGACTGCCGGAATTCACACAAGAGGAAACACGTTATTTAAAGGGTACGTTATCAGAGAAGGCAGTTGCACCAAACAACAGAAGTAAAACCGATTCGAAGAAACCCAGTGCTTAACATGTAGAAGACATTCCATTCACTATAAACATCTGAAAGCAAAACATAGTTGCCACATATATAAAATTACCAAATCATTCACATAATCATGTCATTGCACATTAATCGAAATGATACAAGTGAAGCAAATTTGAGGTCAAATTTGTATAATAATTGTTTTTACTTTGTTTCCGTTTTCAGGTGCCACCGATTTTCTAGGTCTGAATTTCTACACCTCTAACCTAGCGGAAAATTATGTCGACCCTGCAACTCCACGGGATTATTATGGAGACATGGATATCAAGCTCTCTAAGGACCCGTCATGGCTAGGGTGAGCTTTATTGCAAACCAATAGCGTTTATCATATGAAGTAAATTATCTTCATAAACAGAGGCTATTCCTGAAATATATATGACATAAAGACAATATTTGTGACCTCCACAATCAACAATACTTATTTACTGGGGCTGTCTCAAATTATTCAACACCAGCTATTTATTATAATAATAATGAAGGATTAAGCGTGTATCCAGATATCTGACGGGCAGTTTGTCCGTTTAGGTTTTAATGCTCGTCGATATCTGTAGTTGTTGAATGATAATAACTAATCTGTAGTTTCTTGGGTACTTCAGAGAATGGCATGGAACATATTCTGCGTGAGTAAATGTATATGGCTATGTTATACAACTTCCTTTGTCGAATAGTAGATCCCTTATGAAAATGAATGATATTACCCGTTTTCTATTTAAACCAATGATGTTTGATAAACTGTACAATCAGAGCACCAAACTAAGCCTATATCAAACCTCTCTTACTTACACTATACCGCACGTGATAGGTCCGGGTCATCATGGCTAACTGTCACTCCATTTGGAATTCGCCGTATGCTGAACTGGATCAAGGATCACTACGGTGACGTTCCTGTGTTTATAACAGAGAATGGCATTTCTGATAGAAACGGATCCTTGTCGGACGATCATAGAATCTTCTACTACAAACACTACATCAATGAAGTTCTAAAAGGTCAGTGAGTTAAATAAAATAGCAGGAAAATATCCAGGATACAGGATAAAAGTATTGATTTCTCGTTCATCTGATATGGACATTTTATGGAACCTGGTTTTCCAACTCGCTCACGTTTTCTTGAAACCTTGAAATCGCAGTCCGATTGAAGTCAATTAGTATTGTAGAATCAAACCAAAAACATCAGGGGAGAGAAAAAAGGCAAGTCAACAAGATTTTCATGCACACCTTTTGCAGAGCGTATACTTGCGTCTACGTGTCCATCCGACCGTTCGTACGTAGATCCGTCTGTCATCATTTGACTTGGCCGCAGGTCCTGACTAAATTCGAAAAAAAAAATGAAAATTCATACAAATATTTTTGAAATCAATCACTCTAATCCGTTAAAGTACAAGATAATGATCAAAGCTACGGCATGTATTCTTGATGGTGATTGGTGAATTGGCTCGTCTATGCATTTCTGACAAAGTTATCAAACAAACTATCGTACGCACGTCTTTTAACATTCGGTTATGTCTGCATGTTACTAATTACATTTTTCAACCAAATTTTAGGAAGTTTTACAAAGTATTGATACCATCAATCTTTTGAAACCAGTCAAATGTCAAGGGTGTATTTTTCAGGTCAAAACTATAACTGCTAAATCAATAAATGATGTTTGGAAAATTGATATGTTAACGCATCCCTGGCTACGATTTTAAGTTTTAATCGATCGTCCGAAAACTTGCTCAACATTTCTCATCACGATAATCCCCGATGCTTGTTTACGCATACACATGCAAGCTCAACTGCGGTTACTTAGGCATAGTATTTAGATGAGTATGTACACCATGCTATCGTTGTGACTCCCACGCTGATGTTTATCAAGTACCACTTACAGTTGGAGGCAAACTCATCACACATCTGCTAATAATCACAAATCCATTTTATCATTATATTTATGGAGATAATAATGTTAGATTTCTTTTTTTAACTAAGACATTTATTGTAATTCAGCTATTCGCCTAGACCATGTGGACGTACGTGGGTATACTGCGTGGTCCCTGATGGATAATTTTGAGTGGTCTCGGGGATACTCGGAGAGATTTGGTCTCCACTACGTCGACTTCACTGACCCAGCGCGACCTAGGACGCCTAAGGCCTCAGCCCACTACTACAGACACATCATCCAGAATAACGGCTTCTTCTACGGTACAGACATTGGACCAGCTAGCTCAATCACGGTGGCTATGGTTCAAAATAAAACCCTACCAAAAGAGAAAGTGTTCGTGTACGACCAGTTCCCCGAGGGGTTTGTCTGGGGTGTGACAACCTCCGCGTATCAGATAGAGGGAGCCTGGAATGAGGACGGTAATGGGTTTTTTGTTTTTGTGCAATAGTGGTATTTTGGAGTTAGCTAAATTTGCATATTCGTCAAAGACATTTTGCTTGAGTGTTATTTTCATAGTTAATGACGATGTGAAAAAATCATTGCATGAAGTCACAGCTGATTAGGACATTGTTTTTTTTCTAAAGACTCACCGCATGTAATAACAAACAATCGAAGTAGAAAAATACATGATGTGCTGTAAACAAGATATGGTATAAAAGTTGTATCAGAACACTTGATCAGTATATTGATTCGGGGTCTAAAATAGACCTACATGTTATGGTAGATGATCGTGTCCGTTAGATACACACAGTACCTCAGATCGCGCAGTTCTCTTGTGCTGAAATGTCATTTCAAGTTCGGGTTCATAAAGAGCACAGTAATAGACATTAACGTCCGCCATTTTACAGAAACAGAATCGTGTGTGTGAAGTAGCAGGACAAGATTAGTGGTTGCCTTCATTGACTGACTTGTTATACTGCTAACACGTGATCAGCAAATATGTCCTATCATAAAGAGATTGGATGATATATCGAGACTTAAAGACCAATAGATAAACTAAGAAACATTAGGACATTGACAAAATGTTTGTGATGGAGCAAGGTGGCAGATAAAAGGCATTATATACATGTTCAATATATTCCTACAAATGAGAGTCTTTCTCTTGACATGTTGTTGTACAGGTAAAGGAGAAAGTATCTGGGATGTGTTCACACACCACCGTCAGTCTCCCAACGATGACACAGGAGATGTCGCCTGTGACAGCTACCACCTTTGGCGGGATGATGTCATGGTATTAAAACAGTTAAAGGTAAAAGTAAAATGATCCTGGTTCAGATGATGTGTTATGACTCAATGGTATTTATGTACAACATTTTTCAATTCTGCAAGTGAGTGAAGGAATACTTCTAATACTTTTCATATTATTTTTGTTATCACTACACGCACTATTAAGGTCCGAAGTGCAAGTTCAAAAGCTTTCATATGAGATTAAAAAAGATAAACAGGGTATCAAAAGCGCATTACCTGTCACTTTCATCAATAGAACACTCTCATGATTTTGAACTAACATTTATTTATAAGATCTGTTCAGGAAATGGAAAACAACAAAGATATCATTTATCTCGGCAGACAAGTGGACATAGTGGCAATATTAGTAACATACGAACAATTAAAATATCATATGCATAATCCCTGCCAAAAGAACGGCCTTGAAAGAACTAAGCATATCCTGTGTGTAAACAATCCTAATTCCAATTATGTCTTTAAGAAAAGTTCTATATTTGAATTTGAAAACTCTCAATGCAATAGGCTAAAATCTGATGTCATCACTCCAAGCAAGTAACCAGTTCTTAAACGAAATCCATTTACAGTTCATGTATTTGATTTTACCCAATCATGTATTGATAAAAAATAAATAAAAAAAATACTAAATCTTTAAATAAATTTTTAAAAAAGAAATTAAAGTAACAATTTACTTTTTAAAAGAAAAAAAATAAACCAGCTCTGTTTTTATATAATTTGTTGTAGATATCTCATTACCGCTTCTCTATCTCCTGGTCTCGTGTTTTACCTACGGGAGCTGCTAGCAACTCGAGTAAGGCGGGCCTCCAGTACTATAACCAGTTGATTGACGCCTTAGTGGACGCTGGGATTACACCTGTGGTAACGCTCTACCACTGGGACCTGCCCAGGGCCTTGAAGCAGAGTGGGGGCTGGCTCCATGATGATATCATCGAATATTTCATAAACTTTGCTGACCTCTGCTTCTCGAGATTTGGCGATCGGGTAAATACCTTGTGTCCATTTATTTACATCATACGCTGTCAATTGTTTACCTTTGTTCCTATAGCATATCTTAATACGTTAGATCCTTATTTCTAACCTCAGAACATTTTCCCCGACTTTATACCACTGTCTCCCTCACCTTTTACCACTGTCTCACTAACTTTTTACCACTGTCTCCCTCACTTTTTACCACTGTCTTCCTCACTTTTAATAGCTGTCTCCCTCACTTTTTACCACTGTTTACCTCACTTTTTACCACAGCCTTCCTGACTTTTTAAACATGTCTCCCTCACTTTTTACCACTGCCTCCCTCACTTTTTAAGATTGTCTCCATCACTTTTTTCAGTGCCTCCCTCACTTTTACCACTTTCTTTCCCACTTTTTACCACTGCCTTCCTCACTTTTTACCACTGCCTCCCTCACTTTTTAAACATGTCTCCATTACTTTTTACCACAGCCTCCCTCACTATTTACAACTGTCTTTCTCACTTTTTACCACTGCCTCCCTCGCTTTCTACTACTTTCTTCCCCCTCCCCTCTTTTTTAACAACCGTCTCCCTAACTTTTAACCACTTTCTCACCACTTCTAACCACTTTCTCACCACTTTTTCAACAGTCGCCCTCACCTTTTAGGACTTTCTCCCAAACTTTTAACAACCGCCTCTCTCACTTCTAATCACTGTCTTCCTCACTATTTACAACTGTCTTTCTCACATTTTTCCACTGTCTCCTTCACTTTTTCAACTTTCTACTTCACTTTGTTTTATCTTCTCCTTTATTCTCCTTTACTTTTACCGCTGTCACCGTCACTTTTTCTTCATTCTTCTTCCTCACTTTTACCACTGTCTCCCTCCATTAGACCATGTCTCCCTCACTTCTAACCACTTACTCCCTAACTTTGTTTCCACCGTCTCCTTGACTTTTATCACTGTCTCCTTAACTTTTCGTCAACCTTCTCCCTCATTTTTTTACCAATTTCTTGCCCACTTTTTACAACTGCCTCCCTCTCTTTTTACCACTGTCTTCCTTACTTTTTGCCACTGTCTCCCTCACTTTAAATACTATCTCCCTCACTTCTTACCACTGTCTTCCTTACTTTTACCACTGTCTCCCTAGCTTTGTTTCCATCTCCTCCCCAAGTCTTGTTCCAACTTCTCCCTCACTTTTACCACTTTCTCCTTCTCTTTTCGTTCACCTTCTCCTTCACTTTTGAAGATTTTCTCCTCATTTATTACAACTGTCTCCTTCACTTCTTACCACTGTCTTCCTTACTTTTACCACTCTCACCCTTGCTTTGTTACCACATCCTTCCTAACTCTTTTTCCAACTTCTCCTTCACCTTTACTACTATCTCCCTCACTTCTTACCACCTACTCACTAACTTTGTTTCCACCGTCTCCTTCACTTTTACCACTGTCTCATTCTCTTTCGTCACTTTTTACAACTGCCTTCCTCACTTTTTACCACTGTCTCCTTCAATTATTTCAACATTCTCCTTCACTTTGTTCTACCTTCTCCTTATTCTCCTTTACTTTTACCGCTGTTTCCCTCACTTTTTCTTCAGTCTTCTCCCTCACTTTTACCACTGTCTCCCTCTATTAAACCATTTCTCCCTCACTTCTAACCACTTACTCTCTAACTTTGTTTCCACCGTCTCCCTCACTTTTACCACTGTCTACTTAACTTTTCGTCAACCTTCTCCCTCATTTTTTACCATTTTCTTCCCCACTTTTTACAACTGCCTTCCTCTCTTTTTACCACTGTCTTCCTTACTTTTTTCCACTGTCTCTCTCACTTTTATTACTGTTTCCCTCACTTCTTACTACTTTCTTCCTTACTTTTACCACTGTCTTCCTAGCTTTGTTACCACCTCCTCCCTAACTCTTTGTCCCACTTCTCACTTACTTTTACCACTGTCTCCTTCTCTTTTCTTTCACCTTTTCCCTCACTTTTGAAGACTTTCTACCTCACTTTTTACGACTGTCTCCCTCACTTTTAACCACTTTCTCCTCCACTTTTTACAACTGTTTCTCTTTTTTTACAACTGTCTATCTCACTTTTACCACCTTCTCCATCACCTCTTACCACCTCCTTCCTAACTCTTGTTCCAACTTCTCCCTCACTTCTAACCACCTTATCCCTAACTATGTTTCCACCGTCTCCCTCACTTTTAACCACCATTTTCCTTACTTTTAACCACCGTGTTCCCTATTTTAAACAACCGTCTTCCTCACTTTTAACTTCCGTCTTCCCTATTTTAAACAACCGTCTTCCTCACTTTTAACTTCCGTCTTCCCTACTTTTAACCTCCGTCTTCCTTACTTTTAACCACAGTCTACTTTACTTTTACCTCTGTCTCCTTCTCTATTCGTTCACCTTCTCCCCATGAAGACTTTCTCCCCCACCTTTTACAACTGTCTCCCACCTTTTTAACCACTTTCTACCCTACTTTTACAACTATCTTCCTCACTTTTTTACCCCTGTCTCTCTCACTTTTATCACCTTCTCCATTAGTTCTGACCACCGTCTCTCTAACTCTTGTTCAACTTCTCCTTCACTTTTACCTCTATCTCCCTCACTTCTGACCACCTTATCCCTAACTGTTTCCACCGTCTCCTTCACTTTTACCACTGTGTCCCTCACTTTAACCACCGTCTTCCTTAGTTTTAACCACCGTCTTCCTTACTTTAAACCACCATCTTCCTTACTTTTAACCACTATCTACCTTACTGTTAACCACTGTCTTCCCTACTTTTAACCACCGTCTTCCTTACTTTTACCACTGTCTCCCTTACTTTTAACCACCATCTTCCTTACTTTTAACCACTATCTACCTTACTTTTAACCACTATCTACCTTACTTTTAACCACCGCCTTCCTTACTTTTAACCACTGTCTACCTTACTTTTAACCACTATCTACCTTACTTTTAATCACCGTCTTCCTGACTTTTACCATTGTCTTCCTTACTTTTACCACTGTCTTCCTTACTTTTAACTACTATCTACCTTACTTTTAACCACTATCTACCTTACTTTTAACCACCGTCTTCCTTACTTTTACCACTGTCTTCCTTACTTTAACCACTGTCTTCCTTACTTTTAACCACTATCTACCTTACTTTTAACCACCGTCTTCCTTACTTTTAACCACTATCTACCTTACTTTTAACCACTATCTACCTTATTTTTAACCACCGTCTTCCTTAGTTTTTATCACCATCTTCCTCACTTTTACCACTGTCTGCCTTACTTTTAATCACCGTCTCCCTCACTTTTTCCACCGTCTCCCTGTCTTTTACCACGGTCTCCTTCTCTCATTGTCAACTTTATCCCTCACATTTACCACTGTCTTCCTCACTCTTTGCAAATGCCTCCCTTACCTTTTATCTCTGTTTTCGAAACTTTTTACCTCTATTTCAATTACTATTATCAATTTCTCATTCACTTTTTAACATTGTCTCCCTCGCTTTTTATCACTGCCTCTCTCATTTTTATCTTTGTCTCCTTCACTTTTTACCACCCTCTCCCTGAATTTTTACCACCTTTCCCTCAATTTTTACCTCAGTCTTACTCAATTCTTTCCACTTTTTCCCTTTTTATGAGCCTGTTTGTTTCATATCGTGTATCGCTTTTCCACTGTTCCTGTCTGACCGTGACCCTCTTTTTATATCTGATCTTTGAATCTGTTTTGTTCGCTTAGGTGAAGAAATGGATCACATTAAGTGATCCCTACTCAATAAGTGTGAAGGGTTATGGCGTTGGGACGCTAGCCCCAGGAGAGGTTGGTGAGAATGTGTACAAGGTAGGACACAACCTTCTTCGTGCCCACGCAGCAGTCTACAATTTGTACAGTCGTAAATACAAACCCTACTATAAAGGTGAGTCCCCGGTGTCTTCATGGTCTTGTCAAGATGAACTTCAATTTTTATGTAATTGTATGCAAAATAGAAATATGTTATACCTCATATATCCTCATTCTTACATTCTTAGGACTTAAACAGTAAGGTCTGTTTTCCTTTTCACAGGAACGGTGGGATTAGCCCTTACCGCTCCCTGGGCTGAACCCTTTAATCGTTCACACGAACAGGACATACGAACATCGGAGCGCGCTCTTCAGTTCATATTCGGCTGGTTTGCCAACCCGATATTTAAGGACGGGGATTATCCCATAGTGATGCAAACATCTGTACTTGAAAACAGTTTGAAGGAAAATAAACTGGACAGTAGGCTTCCGGAATTTACTGCCGAGGAAAAGAGGATGCTAAAAGGTAAGCATTGAGAATGTTATCATACCCCCAACAGGGATGTTGTAGAATCTGGAGTATGTTATCATACCCCCAACAGGGATGTTGTAGAATCTCGAGTGTGTTATCATACCCCCAACAGGGATGTTGTAGAATCTGGAGTATGTTATCATACCCCCAAAAGGGATGTTGTAGAATCTGGAGTATGTTATCATATCCCCAACAGGGATGTTATCATACCCCAAACAGGGATGTTGTAGAATCTAGAGTATGTAATCATATCCCAACAGGGATGTTATAGAATCTGGTTGTAGTCATAATCTTCTTTTCACTTTCTCAACACATTAACTTATAACTTACAAGCAAGAATACTGCCTCCTTCAGTTTCTTTACTTAGTATATATTAATGAGTTGTAGGTACTTTAGTAAAAATGAGGGCTCAGTTAAGGTAACTTCATTCTATAACTGCAATGAACATAATTTGGACAGCTTTTAAAGCAACAAGAAAATGAATCTTGTTTGGGTAATTTCACATTTACACAGAGACAAAGCTGAGAAAAACCAAAGATTTCTGGCACTTCCTTCCTTAGAAAATACACCTGTAGAGGAATTCCTAGTTTGGATGCACATTTTGCATTGCTCAAAGCCCCAGAGTACATTTACCTCCAGCATAGTAGCCACGAAACACAGAATATATATGCACTTCATAAGCCACATATTCAGGACTGGTAGTTAGTGATATAGTGAACTTACCATTAAACTGATTATTGCTGACCGAGGATAATTGTTTAATAAGTGACGTTTTTATTAAAAGCATTAGTATACTTTCAAAGATGTCTTACAAATAAAATCTCTGAATGTTGCATTGCTTAATCAAAATGTTGAGTTGTTTTTTTATTTTTTTATTATTTATTTTTTTTGGTTTTGTAGGATCTGCCGACTTCCTTGGACTTAATTTTTACAACTCCATCTTAGTAAAACAGAATGCAAATTTGTCGCCGAAAACTCTCGCTTATTTTTTGGATATGAATGTTGATACGAGTGCTGCCGTTGTGTGGCCAGTGTAAGTACCGAATTGATCATACCGTCCATGAATCAGTGGCCGAGTGATAATTTAATTCTTTAGAGATTTCTCACTCATACTGATCTCATACTGATACTGCATTTGTCCATGCCTGGTGCTGATATCCACGAGTTTCTAAAATATCGATTTTTTCCTTGAATATTGACATATCTGTATATGTTGGCAAAAACAGAAAATTGGAATCTGTTTTCAGCTCACCTGACCCGAAGAGCCAATTGACCGTATGCCGTGGTGCAGCGTCCGTCGTTAGTCATCTGTCAACTTATTTCTTTAAAACGCTACTTGTCCTAAACGGCTTAGTAGATTTTGACCATTTCTTTTACCTGGAACATCATTGGCCAATGGGTTGTCCATTGTAAATAAAGAAGGGTATAACCCCCACCCCTTTCTAGAGCATCTTTGGGCGAGGGACGGGGCCCAATTAGGGATATAGAGGTAACTCTTTTAAAACAAAATGTTATCCGCCTTATATTTTAAATTTGTATAAATGCAGGGTGTAGCCCCTTGAGGGCAGAGGGCTGGGACCAAATAGTGGAAATACAGCTTAATTTTAAAAAAAATCTCATTCCTCACGAGTGGAGGGTTTTTAACAAAATGTGGTTTATAGCATCCATGGCAAGTAGGACTCCTGTTTATATAAACATTGTGTGAAGACATGAAAAATACACCCATGTTCTTGGTGTCTTAACGTCACGCTACCACAATTGGTACGCTACCCAAATTCGTACTCGGTCAGAAAATAGTTCGAATACTACTTCAAAATTAAATTTGAGCATTTTCCTCTGTCAGTATAACAAAAGAAATATTTATCAACATTTCAATAATATAGTTTGTTTTCAGTGACATTTCTAAAAAGTACACGATGATTTCAAAGTAAACATAACAGAAAACCAATAAAGATTTTGTATGTCGATGAAATGTTTTGTGGTTTTTAAGGGGTTATTGATAAGCATGTTTAAATGTTGATTTCTGGTCCTTAAATCCGGATAACATAAAAGTGTATACATCAACTAGTAAAAATAAAAAAACAAGTTTCATAGCCTGTGATATGGTGTACCAATTTGAGTACTTATCATTGCCGAAAAACGGACGAAATCTCACTGCGAATATAGCGTTCTATTTTAAAAAAATAAATTACTTAGAATCAAAAAAAATCTGACAATGAACCATCATGGGTAGTCTTTGTCAAGAATCAAGAAACAATCCAGATACAAGATCCAAATTTTGAAATATCACTGAAAAACTGTCAAAATTGTACCAAATGTGGTAGCGGGACGTTACACACCCAAACAGATTTAATCCTACTTCCAACTTGTATTTCTTATACTCCTTTGATAAACTGGTATGATTCACACTAGGTTTTAAATTGAAAATGAAATACCAGGTGAGCTATTAAGGCCCCTGGGCATCTTGCTTCAAATACCTACACTTGTATGCCTGACATAATATAAAGATCGAAATGGTACTGTTCAGCGTCAAATCACTGCTAAATGCAGCTCATTTCTCTTTGGTCAAAATTTGTCATGTGTCAAAGGACACATTAAATATTTAGAGATATGTGACGTCAGCAGAAACACTGGAAACACTGTTTGGTAGCAGTGTACAGTAGAAATGGCCCGACTCTGATAAACAAGGCACATGTCGAGTAAATGTAAACACAGCGGATTTACCCTACACAACACATGTATACATGTATATATATTTGTAAACTGCATTACATTTACAACACATATAAAGTACTGAGAAATTACCAAAAAATGCCAAAAATTACCATTTTTGACCCAAAATTTGACCCCCGCAACAAGTGTCTGAAATTAAAGATTACCTACCTGCTGGTTGCAGAATTATCTGGGTCCCAGTAAAGTTGTAAAACTTGATTTTTTGCAATTTTGCGTCGTGTGCTGTTGTCAAAATTTTACCTCCTTTAAAGCTAGCTTTTCATGTGTAGGCACCCTTTCGGATTATGGCCAAAATTATATTCTCGAACCAGAAAAATCTTCTTTTTCTTTAAAAAATGTGAAGCTCACATAGCCCACTTCATCATGCTTATACCAACTTTAGTACAGTTGTATTTTTATATATTTTTTACATATCATTATACAGGGGTTAGCCATTTAACAAAAATATCACCCATGGCCACAACCCTCTACTGTATACTGCTACCTTTAGCTATGACAAAAACTGCGTTCAGTATTATGTAAATGTATTATTTAGGTAAGAAAAGATAGAAGCATTATGAAAAAGGCATTTTGTTTTTACATGTTAAAGCATGTACATTTAATATCTTAAATGTGTGTTAGTTTGGGAAACTTATCATAAAATATGATACTGGGAGGCATCCATTTTATTCGGATATAAAACAAACCATATAATATGAAACATAATAAGTGTGATATTAAACAATGTTGTATTGAGCGAAATCTATTGTAAAAGATGAAATGACATGACCTTATAGAAATACTTCCTCACATGACTAGAATTTTTAACTTGAGCAGAGAATCAAAGAACAATGCATTCTAATTAGATAACTCACTTTGTTTGTATCATTTCATCTTGACGTGACTTGTTTACAGTGGCACTAACCAACGCACTTCGCAACCAGAGGGACTAAGGCGAATCCTTAACTGGATCCACCAGACTTACTCCCCCGCGCAGATCTACGTCACAGAGAACGGCATGTATGACACGACCGGTTCCCTCGAGGACACGGACCGGGAGGAGTATATCAAACAGCACACCAACCAACTGATGAAAGGTACTAGTCAGGTTCATATATGTATTGCCCTCGTATGGTGGAGACAGGATTATTCGTTCACCCGAGATAGGAAACGTTACCCAAGGACGAAGTCTGATTTGAACAAATTAAACCAAAGTGGCAGAAATATCCATGTCGTTACCAAATAAGGTTTTCTTTACTGAAACAGCAATTTTCATGAAACGCGGAAATGATACTTAAAATCAACCACTGTCCAGTCTGTCCTCAGTGTAGCCATCTCCTTGGCCACACATAAAAAACAAAAATGTGTTCTTGTTAATGGACTTTGCCTATGGTTCTAGAATTTGAGTGGGTTTTTTGTACGAGTCAGAAAAGTCCGAGTTTCAATATCTCATTTGACGGAACATTTTTCTAGACTAGAAAATCTTGAGTTCGAATCTCTAGGACACCTTCTTGATCTGATAGCTCAGTTTGATCATAACTTCTAGTCCGTGTTGCTTTGTTGACCAGGCCAAAGTTGCTCTAAGGTCGGTTAGGGGAAAATATTGAAATTTGAATACAACAAAATCAAGATCATCTGACATCGTTTGAACAACTATAGCTTTGTTTAGACAGATCAGAGTGCTATGTTTTAAGGATTGATATGGCATTTTAAGTCCTTTTTCCCGTGGCAATAATTTGAAGTTTTCAAAAACCGCCGTCTTGTTCCAAGCTTATAACCATATGCTTTATAACGTAGATGGAGTGTCCATATTGTCGAAGTGATACGGATTACCAGTAATATATTTGTTTCTCTCTTGGTAGCTATAAGTCTGGACAAGATTGACATCAAAGGTTACTTCGTCTGGTCGTTAATGGATAATTTTGACTGGGAAGACGGATACTCGCGGAAGTATGGACTATATCATGTGGATTTTAACAAGGCAAAAAAGACGCGTACAGACAAACAATCTGCAAACTTCTATAGACAGCTGATAGAAAACAATGGTTTCCATGACAACAGCACAATGACCACACAAGCGCCCCCTGTTGTGATCACCACAACTCCGAAAGTCGTAAAACATGACCAGGGTGTATCGGGAACAGTTTCTCCTCACCAAACGCCATTCACTGTCGTCACCGCGATTTTCATAGGAGTCATACTATTGTCAGCTTCTTAAACGTAAAAAAAAATCTTTGTGTTTGAGACACCTTCCAGTCAGCATATTTTAAAGACGAAAACGATGACTTTTAGAGAATTGTATATTCACTTGTTAAATACAAATAGTCTTCCAATGAAATGACACTCCTTTTAATAAAATAAACATTTATACAAACTTACATTTTTACATTAACACGTGAATATCTTTTGACGCATGGAAGTGTTCTAAGATCATGCTATAACAGTACATCATGAGATGCGATGCCTATCCGTGAAATATATTTCGGCCGAAAGCGGACATGTCCTTTCTCCCTTGGATCTCAGTTTTATTTCTTTGATGGGCAAGTTTTTCTAAACCGGCCGATTTTCGGGATGCCCTTAGCCAGACCAGTTACAAATCGGGCATATTGTTAAGGTTTTAGGGTATTTACTTTTCGCATAAATTCTCGAGAATAATAAATGACAGTCAAACTTTTATGTTTCCAACTTTGCGGTACAATCGAGAAGAAAAATGATACATTGGGACTTCGACTCACGAATGTTGCACTTAGAACATCTTTGTGATCCTTACATTTTGTATATCCTGCATGATTTAATTTGATTCATTGATTGTTAAGTGACGCGGACGGAACACGAGGGAAGAAATTTGATTTAAAATCTTTAAAAACTGGATTTAACGTAGATAGAAAATATGTTTCATGAAGGTATACACTATAGTTCAGTTTGGTACATTTGTATAACTATAATGTCCGTCATCACTCCTAAAATCAGTTTTACGGGTGTCAGAAGTTTGGTATATTTGTATAACTATATTGTCCGTCATCACTCCCAAAATTAGTTTTACGGGTGTCAGAAGTTTGGTACATTTAAGGACATACTTTTAGTGTACATAGATTTATGCAGATCCTTCTTAGGTACTAAAAACTTGACTATTTGAATGCGGTAACAGCTAAACACCGAACTTAAATATTTGTCACGTTGAGTTGCAAAAGGTAGAAAGCAATTTTAATATGAGTGTTAATTGAATTCATCATTTGTGAAATAACAGTGTTACAAATAGGCACGTACAGATCACTTAAAACATTTAAAATGGACAGCTCTGTCTGGCGCTTTATCTCTGATAATATTATGTCTGTTTCCTCAACAGTCAATCTACAGCCACGCCTTACACCCTGCTAGTTGTTTCAGGGAAAGACAGATTCCCATTATCGTTTTGAATTCAAAACTAAGTGTCTAAACAATGTAACCATTTCACAATCTATGCAATTTAACTTGGAACGAACGTCTGTCTCTGAAACAGTTAGCAGGCATATAGAGTGACAAAAGCGGTGACGTATGTGGGTGTTTGGAAGACAGATAATTAATGAATACAATCTGTGCGTTTCCTGAAGCCTCATGGATCCCCGATTTAGTGGGACAAATGTAAAAGGCTGTAGGTGATTGCACTGTTTACTACCGGTGCCACTCTAGGATGGCCTGTAGGTGATTGCACTGTTTACTACCGGTGCCACTCTAGGATGGCCTGTAGGTGATTGCACTGTTTACTACCGGTGCCACTCTAGGATGGCCTGTAGGTGATTGCACTGTTTACTACCGGTGCCACTCTAGGATGGCCTGTAGGTGATTGCACTGTTTACTACCGGTGCCACTCTAGGATGGCCTGTAGGTGATTGCACTGTTTACTACCGGTGCCACTCTAGGATGGCCTGTAGGTGATTGCACTGTTTACTACCGGTGCCACTCTAGGATGGCCTGTAGGTGATTGCACTGTTTACTACCGGTGCCACTCTAGGATGGCCTGTAGGTGATTGCACTGTTTACTACCGGTGCCACTCTAGGATGGCCTGTAGGTGATTGCACTGTTTACTACCGGTGCCACTCTAGGATGGCCTGTAGGTGATTGCACTGTTTACTACCGGTGCCACTCTAGGATGGCCTGTAGGTGATTGCACTGTTTACTACCGGTGCCACTCTAGGATGGCCTGTAGGTGATTGCACTGTTTACTACCGGTGCCACTCTAGGATGGCCTGTAGGTGATTGCACTGTTTACTACCGGTGCCACTCTAGGATGGCCTGTAGGTGATTGCACTGTTTACTACCGGTGCCACTCTAGGATGGCCTGTAGGTGATTGCACTGTTTACTACCGGTGCCACTCTAGGATGGCCTGTAGGTGATTGCACTGTTTACTACCGGTGCCACTCTAGGATGGCCTGTAGGTGATTGCACTGTTTACTACCGGTGCCACTCTAGGATGGCCTGTAGGTGATTCCACTGTTTACTACCGGTGCCACTCTAGGATGGCCTGTAGGTGATTCCACTGTTTACTACCGGTGCCACTCTAGGATGGCCTGTAGGTGATTGCACTGTTTACTACCGGTGCCACTCTAGGATGGCCTGTAGGTGATTGCACTGTTTACTACCGGTGCCACTCTAGGATGGCCTGTAGGTGATTGCACTGTTTACTACCGGTGCCACTCTAGGATGGCCTGTAGGTGATTGCACTGTTTACTACCGGTGCCACTCTAGGATGGCCTGTAGGTGATTGCACTGTTTACTACCGGTGCCACTCTAGGATGGCCTGTAGGTGATTCCACTGTTTACTACCGGTGCCACTCTAGGATGGCCTGTAGGTGATTCCACTGTTTACTACCGGTGCCACTCTAGGATGGCCTGTAGGTGATTGCACTGTTTACTACCGGTGCCACTCTAGGATGGCCTGTAGGTGATTGCACTGTTTACTACCGGTGCCACTCTAGGATGGCCTGTAGGTGATTCCACTGTTTACTACCGGTGCCACTCTAGGATGGCCTGTAGGTGATTCCACTGTTTACTACCGGTGCCACTCTAGGATGGCCTGTAGGTGATTGCACTGTTTACTACCGGTGCCACTCTAGGATGGCCTGTAGGTGATTCCACTGTTTACTACCGGTGCCACTCTAGGATGGCCTGTAGGTGATTCCACTGTTTACTACCGGTGCCACTCTAGGATGGCCTGTAGGTGATTCCACTGTTTACTACCGGTGCCACTCTAGGATGGCCTGTAGGTGATTCCACTGTTTACTACCGGTGCCACTCTAGGATGGCCTGTAGGTGATTGCACTGTTTACTACCGGTGCCACTCTAGGATGGCCTTTAAATGAAGTTTACTACCGGTGCCACTCTAGGATGGCCTGTATGTGATTCCACTGTTTACTACCGGTGCTACTCTATGATGGCCTGTAGGTGATTCCACTGTTTACTACCGGTGCCACTCTAGGATGGCCTGTAGGTGATTCCACTGTTTACTACCGGTGCCACTCTAGGATGGCCTGTATGTGATTCCTCTGTTTACTACCGGTGCCACTCTAGGATGTAGGTGATTGCACTATTTACTACCGGTGCCACTCTAGGATGGCCTGTAGGCGATTGCACTGTTTACTACCGGTGCCACTCTAGGATGTAGGTGATTCCACTGTTTAGTACCGGTGCCACTCTAGGATGGCCTGTAGGTGATTGCACTGTTTACTTCCGGTGCCACTCTAGGATGGCCTGTACGTGATTGTACTGTTTACTACCGGTGCCACTCTAGGATGTAGGTGATTCCACTGTTTAGTACCGGTGCCACTCTAGGATGGCCTGTATGTGATTCCTCTGTTTACTACCGGTGACACTCTAGGATGGCCTGTAGGTGATTGCACTGTTTACTTCCGGTGCAACTCTAGGATGGCCTGTACGTGATTGTACTGTTTACTACCATGTGATTGCACTGTTTACTACCGGTGCCTCTCTAGGATGTAGGTGATTCCACTGTTTGCTCTCTAGGATGGTCTGTAGGTCATTCCACTGTTTACTACCGGTGCCACTCTAGGATGGCATTTAACTGAAGCTTGCCATTGTTACAGTGTATACAAGATGGAATCGACGTACTTTGTTAACTTATTAAATGTGTTGATGAAAAGTAAAATACTTAATATTTTATATGCACTGGCTGTATTAGGTTAGGGGAGGCAATCAGTTTAACCTCAATAACAAATCATCACGTCACTGAGTTTTCTCCCTTCATTGCTGCGACAAATAGTAAAGTTGCAAATGAAATAAAGGAAAATCTAAAGCATCGAAAGGAATAATTATAAGCCGTGACAACAGGAACTGGGGAGGCACCAAAGCAAAAGAAAAGTCACCGTATACCCCGAAAAAAAATCTAGATGTGACATTCCTGGACAAGTGTATCCACACTGTTAACGGGGTGGGATCAATAGAATCCCTCACCCCCTTGGAGGTGAGATAGGAGAGTGTCAACCCGAGGGGGAAGATTCGTTAGTTGCCAAACACGAAAATTTTCCGAGTGTTTGGAACATTAAAAATCTTTTCCGGGGGGTTGAGATTACCCTTTCTCACCCTGAAGTGGGTGAATGATTCGTTTTCTCTTACCCTGTTCACCAATTGTGTATCACATACATAATTTAATGCTAACGTTTCAGGCTAAATTCAGGGTTGAAGTGACGTTGATGGATTGAGGTGACGTCATACCATTGTTATGAATAAAGGAATCCCCCGTTTCAACCCTAGGGTGAGATAGATAGGATCTTACAAGAGTTTCAATTTCATTTTAGATTTATGAAACGATTCTTGACGAGTTTCATAAATTTCATATGGAACGAAAACGAGTGTAAGATCCTGTTTATCACATAATCAAGATTTGAGGCATTTATTCGTGTAAAACGACAAATTTAATGCGACCTTAAAATGAAAAATGCCGCCATTTTGACTTCAGTGCGTAAGCCTGTGACGTCAAGTACATGTCCTAGGCGTGACCTCACAATTGAAACAATTGAAACTTACAAACAATCACAGGGCTGATAGGTCATAATACATGGGTTAATACTTAACAATAATGGCATAGGTATATGCACTGGATAACACAGTACATTATGTGATAAAAGGAAATCTCACACCGGTAAAAGTGCGGATACACCTGTCCAGGGTAGGAGAAAAGGATTTCTGTACTCAGGACAGATGTATCCACAATTTTACCGGTGTGATATATAAAAGTGCGGATACACCTGTCCAGGGTCAGAGAAAAGGATTTCTCTTACTCAGGACAGATGTATCCACAATTTTACCGGTGTGAGATATCCTTTTATCACCCCTGTTCATAACAATGGAATGACGTCACTTAAACAATACAATGACGTCACGTCAACCCTGAATTAAGCATTTAACGTTATCATTACATTTTGTTACACCTCAAGTGAATTTCTAGCTATTTGATTGGTTGGGAGAAAATTAAACAAAAATCTCTGTCACCCTCCGAAAATACATTGGTTTTAAGGGGCGCGGGTGATATTGTCATGAGACAGTGAAAAATATCACATGCGCAAAAAATGTGCGTGCACCGCTTCGTTTCCCCAACGTGATGGTCACAAGAACGTTTGACGGCAACAGCGCCGGTGCGATAGCGATTGTAAACAGCAGACTATCAACAAACAAGATGTCATTATCGAGGTTTGCTGCCGTTTCAGAGCTACATTGACTTTTGGTGTAACAAAATAGATATGACATTCATTAGCAGTTGACAGTGAATATTGTCAACCCTCAAAAACCATTTTCTCGGGTTGACAATATATAAATATGACATTCATTAGCAGGTGACAGTGAATATTGTCAACCCGAGAAAACCATTGTCTCGGGTTGACAATATTCACTGTCACCTGCTAATGAATGTCATATTTATATTGTATATATGATACACATTATAGTGACCTTTCGGGGTCACGCTATTGTTCGTGACGTCATTTTATGACGTTTTGGGGTCAGTCAGGGTCATTGACGTCACTAACAACTGCCATCCGGGCTTCATTATATAAATATGACATTCATTAGCAGGTGACAGTGAATATTGTCAACCCGAGAAAACCTTTGTCACCCGAGGCGAAGCTGAGGGTGACAATGAAGTTTAATTTTCTCCCAACCAATCATATAGCTAGAAATTCACTTGAGGTGTAACAAATGCAAATGAGAAATGTGCGGACAGTTTACAACTTTACTAGAAGAGCAGCTGTTTTTACGGTTTTTAGGTAATAAGCAAGAAATAGAATCCATCCCTGATGTGAGGTATGGATAAGGTTATTCAAACCCTCGGGATAAAATATTTAGCAAAAGACCCTCGGCAAAGCCTCGGTTCTCCTGCTCAATATTTGATCCCTTGGGTTTCAATAACCTTATCCATACCTCACATCAGGGATGGATTCTATTAGTCTCAACCTAGAGTTGAGAAGGGGGATTCCCCTGTTCATAAGAATGGTATGACGTCACGTTAACAATACAATGACGTCATCTCCACAATTCATCAGCGTCACGTAAACCTTGAATTTAGCCATTACCATTGACATTACATTGTGTATAAGATACAACAGTGTTAGAGAAAACAAATAATTTACCGCCTTGTGGGTAAGATAGGGGAATCTCAGATTCCCCTATCTCACCCCAAGTTATGGCATTCCCCTTTGTCAAGACCTTAAGACATTAAACATCTTCATCACATATACTGAAGCCTCTCGGGAGGACGTCCTAGTAGTTTGTGGTCAACAGGACGTGTTTATCCATACAGTTCTAACATAATCTGAATCCGGATTCAACTGACACCGTGTACATTTCATAAACCGAGGAATCTGAACTTTACAAGTCCTCACCCGTTTGTTCATAGAGTTTGGTAAAGAGATTACCGCTATTGTTATACTGTCTTAAATGTCTGGATTGAAATCTGAAGGTGAGCAGTCAGTGCAAACTTTCAAAGTGTAAAGAAACAGCTTGTTATTGTACAAAAACATTATCATTACATGTTGGGTTTTAAAAATAATAAAGAAATTGGGGGCGGGCGGATCGATTAGAAGTTACTAAGAGTCCGGTTATCTATTAAGTATTGTTTCACCAAATGAATATACAGCGCCTCAATAAAAGGGGAGCAACTCATATGTGCTTGGTGCACTGTGGTCTATGCATGCTGTGAGTTTAACACGTGTTTTGTTTGTTAAAAGGATGGTGTCTCCAAACACTCAAAAAGTATTTATATTTCCTTCAAATTCAATACTGATGGTAAAAAGACGAGAATGTCTTATAAACTAAAAGAAAGAAGGTAAGAAGAAAGCATGAAAATAATTCCTCTCCGGAATAATGAGTTGTTGAATTAAACAAACAATGTTTCAGTTGTTTTCAAAAGAATAAGAAAGAAGAGGTCATAGCTAAGGTTAAACTCAGTGTTAAACAATGGTTCAAGACCATACACACTGACGCTCATGTACACCTGGAGGCACGTTCTATAGATAGGTGGGTCGACCATACACACTGACGCTCAGGTACACCTTGAAACACGTTCTATAGATAGGTGGTCCGACCATACACACTGAAGCTCATGTACACCTGGAGACACGTTCTATAGATAGGTGGGACCTTTATAATCCCAATTCTACCATAGGGATTAAGGGATATTTCCCTAATTTAGTCTGGAACATCCTTAGGCAAACGGGACTCAATTTCGTATAAACAGCGAGTGTGGCCCCCCTGTGGGCAGAAGGGAGGGGCCCAATAGTGGAAACATAGCAAATTCTTCAAAATCCTTCTTCTTCTGTAGGAATGACAGGATTTTGTCCAAATTTGGTATGAAGCAGCCTTGGGTGAAGGGGATTTTTTTTGTATAAGCAGTGGGTGTGGTCTCTCAGGGGGCAGAAGGGCGGGGCTCAATTGGAGAAATAGAGGTAAAACCTTTAAAACCCTACTTCGACCATCATCCCGGGAGTATGGGATTTTATCCTTATTTAGTCTGGAGAATCAATGGACCAAGGGGACTCAATTTTGTATAATTGATGGGTATGAACCCCCCTACGTTGCATAGGGGTGGGGCTCTGTTTGAAGTTTGTTCTCGCTATATCTCAAGTACTGGATGGATCCTTCTGAAATTTCATATGTATTTACAGCAACTACTTCATACCTATTATTTTAAACATATTCAGGTGAGCGATACAGGCCCTCTGGGACTCTTGTTTCTATTAGGAAGGATTCTTGTTACAGTTCCCTGTGGTACCTTTTTTACTTAAAGGAAGGATTCTTGCTACAGTCTCCTGTGGTACCTTTTTTAACTATTAGGAAGGATTCTTGCTACAGTCCCCTGTGGTATCTTGTTTTACTATTAGGAAGGAGTCTTGCTACAATCCCCTGTGGTATCTTGTTTTACTATAAGGAAGGATTCTTGCTACATTCCCATGTGTTATCTTTATTTCAAACCACTAAGCGGCGCGAATCGCTGCATGGGTTAGATCTGTAATTACTTTGTCCACTTCCGGTGCTTCCCCATGTTTTAAAGCCTTCTGGGAAATTAAGGCCGCATGGGACCATACTATCTACAAAATATTATAGTAAACACCTACGATATCCGTGTTTATCACATTAAACTTATGAAATATCATGAATTCTCCATTTGATAAAACATATCTTCAATGCAATGAAGATATACGAAATATTCTATATTCAAATGTGAAGATGTTATCCTTAATATTGTCTAATCAAAACTGTACATTCTATACACTGTGTAGATTTTCAGTTTCAAGTTTAGATGAAGCGACGGCAGAATAAATGGTGGTGTGGTTCCATCATTGCAACATACATTATGGTATTTACATAAATACACAGTTTGTATTATTACTATTTAAATATTTGCGTCACGCGATGTGAAAAAAACGAATAAATAGAAAATTGAATGGTTTTCCCGTTATATACGATATACATTTCCCTCGTATAAAACGAATATGTGATACCAACCAAAAAACCAACGTGATGGCAAAATGTGTCTTCGTAGCAGACTTGATCGGCTATAACTTCTTTGACAAGTATCATCAAGAAGATATTAACATTTTTTTATATTATTTAATTAAAGAGGGACCACGATTGACAATTTAACCCAGGAGACAGTTAATGTTTTATCTAAAATTGTATTATCCAAATAAATATTTGTAAAAATCTCGACATGTCTGAATGATTTTTAACGTAAATCACGTACTCTATCCTCTCCCTCAGAAGATGAGGTTATTACCAAATTGTTGACGTATAAGCAAGCAGTTAAAAATGTACAGTTTCTTGCCCTGGGGCAATTACTGGGTGACAAAAGTGCATTGAGCATGTAAAGATATTAAGATAGAACAGAATATTCTAAACATTAAAATAAATGTCATTGATATCCAAAGAATCAATTCAAGTGTGCAGGATCTGTTCTTCGTTGTTGTTGGACTGGCACGCAGTTAGTGATTTTCCTCAAAAGATCTGGTGTCCAGCAGATTTGCTTCATTTTCTTGTTACTTTTGCGAATGATTCATGCCACAGTTCCATGCAGTATCACCCCTGCATATCGTGGATCGAGAAAAGACTACACCTACTGTTACCCACTGCATGTGTCGTTAGAGGCGACTAATGTGGGAACCCCCCTGCATAACTGGGGATTTGATTTTGTGCCCTCTACTTAGGGACACAATAGTGACCAAAGTCTGTTCTACTTGAACGTTCGCCCAGATGGTGAAGGCGATGGGTTCTGTCGCAAGGCCGGGACATACCAATGTCCTTAAAAATGGTACTTGTTGTTCTCTGCTTAACGGTCAGCAATTAAGGGAATGACAACAACTGGTTCACCCGTTGCCAAAACAATGCGACCAGACTGAATGCTGTGCTGGGTGTCTTCATCATGTTATTTCAGTTAGATAGCGCTATAAAGTCGGCATCAGATCTGCGCTATCACAAGAAGGCAAATACATCAACATACCCTGCCTCCTGCCCTCACACAAAGCAAGCACGCATACACAACACACATGGCACGTCCTTAAATGACCTTAGGTGTTGATAGAACATCAAACAAATAAATCAAACCCCTGTGTTATATTTTTGTACTAGAAGGAGGATTGGTCTCATATGCTTGCACTTTTTAATACATGACTATCATTATCAATGCTATGCTGTGTTTTGAAGTGTATTATTGGTGACCACTTACCTGACCACTAATCAGTAATTTAAGCGGTTATAACAGAGATAAGTAGCGGATTTTAAAGGGATAAGTAGCGGTTATAACAGGGATTACTATCGATTATAACAGGGATAAGAAGCGGTTATTACACGGATAGGAAGCGGTTATTACGGGGATAAGTAGCAGTTATTATAGGGATAGGAAGCGGTTATTACGGGGATAAGTAGCGGTTATTACGGGGATAAGTAGCGGTTATTACAGGGATAAGTAGCGGTTATTACAGGGATAGGAAGCGGTTATTACGGGGATTACTAGCGATTATAACAGGGATAAGTAGCAGTTATTATAGGGATAGGAAGGGGTTATTACGGGGATCAGTTCCAGTTATTACAGGGATAAGAAGCAGGTATTACGGGATTTAGTAGCGATTATTACAGGGATAAGTAGCGATTATTACAGGAATTGCCAGCGATCATTACAGGGATTACCAGCGATTATTACAGGAATTGCAAGCGATCATTACAGGGATTGCCAGCGATTATTACAGGGATCGGCAGCGATTTTTACAGGGATTAATATCGGTTATAACAGGGACTAATATCGGTTATTAGAGAGAAAAGTAGCGGTTATTACAGGGACTAGTAGCGATGATTACAGGGACTAGCAGCGATTATAAATGGTATTGGTAACGATTATGAAAGGGATTTTTAACGGTTATTACAGGGATTGGCAGCGATTATTACAGGGATAAGTAGCGGTTATTAGAGGGATAGGCAGCGATCATTACAGGAATTTCCATCGATCATTTCAGGGATTGCCAGCGATTATTACAGGGATTGGCAGCAATTCCAGGGATATAAAGCGGTTATTACAGGGATTAGTATCGGTTATTCCAGGGATAAGAAGCGATTATAAAAGGAATTGGTAACGATTATGAAAGGGATTAGTAGCGGTTTTTACAGGGATTGGCAGCGATTATTACAGTTATTAGTATCGGTTATAACAGGGATTTGAATCGATTGTTACAGGGAAATGAAGCGATTATTACAAGGATTAGTATCGATTATTACAGGGGTTAGTAGCGGTTATTACAGGGATAAGCAGCGATTATAAAAGGGATTGGCAGCGATATTACTGGGATTAATATCGGTTATAGCAGGGATTAGTAGCGATTATTACAGGGAAATAAAGCGATTATTCGAGGGATTAGTATCGGTTATTACAGGGATTAGTAGCGGTTATTAAAGGGATGTGCAGAATCGATTGTTACAGGGAAATGCGATTATAAAAGGGATTGGCAACGATTATTACAGAGATTGGTATCGGTTATAACAGGAATTAGTAGCGATTATTACAGGGAAATAAAGCGATTATTCGAGTGATTAGTATCGGTTATTACAGGGACTAGTAGTGATGATTGCAAGGATTAGTAGCGATTATTAAAGGGATTGGCAGCGATTATTACAGGGATAGCCAGCGATCATTACAGGGATTGCCAGCAATTATAACAGGGATTGACTTCGATTATTACAGGGAATAATATCGGCTATAACAAGGATTAGTAGCGATTATTCCAGGGATATAAAGCGGTTATTACAGGGATTAGTATCGGTTATTACAGGGATTAGTATCGGTTATTCCAGGGATAAGAAGCGGTTATTACAGGAATTGGTAACGATTATGAAAGGGATTAGTAGCGGTTTTTACAGGGATTGGCAGCGATTATTACAGGGATTGGTATCGGTTATAACAGGAATTAGTAGCGATTATTACAGGGAAATAAAGCGATTATTCGAGTGATTAGTATCGGTTATTACAGGGACTAGTAGCGATGATTGCAAGGATTAGTAGCGATTATTAAAGGGATTGGCAGCGATTATTACAGGGATAGCCAGCGATCATTACAGGGATTGCCAGCAATTATAACAGGGATAGCCAGCGATCATTACAGGATTGCCAGCGATTAGAACAGAGATTGGCAGTGATTATTACAGGGAGGAGCAGCGATTATAAAAGGGATTGGCAGCGATTCTTACAGAGATTGGTATCGGTTATAACAGGAATTAGTAGCGATTATTACAGTGAAATAAAGCGATTATTCGAGTGATTAGTATTGGTTATTACAGGAATTTGTATTGGTTATTACAGGGATAAGTATCGGTTATTACAGGGACTAGTAGCGATGATTGCAAGGATTAGTAGCGATTATTAAAGGGATTGGCAACGATTATTACAGGGATTGGCAGCGATTATTACAGGGATAGCCAGCGATCATTACAGGGATTGCCAGCGATTAGAACAGGGATTGGCAGAGATTATAACAGGGATTGACAGCGAATATTCAAGGATTAAAACCGGTTATAACAGGGATTAGTAGCAATTATTACAGAGATATGAAGCGGTTATTACAGGAATAAGTATCGGTTATTACAGGGATAAGAAGCGATTAAAACAGGGACTAGTAGCGATGATTGCAAGGATTAGTAGCGATTATTAAAGGTATTGGCAACGATTACTACAGGGATTGGCAGCGATTATTACAGGGATAGCCAGCGATCATTACAGGGATAGCCAGCGATCATTACAGGGATTTGCCAGCGATTATTACAGGGATAGCCAGCGATCATTACAGGGATAGCCAGCGATCATTACAGGGATAGCCAGCGATCATTACAGGGATAGCCAGCGATCATTACAGGGATAGCCAGCGATCATTACAGGGATTGCCAGCAATTAGAACAGGGATTGGCAGAGATTATAACAGGGATTGCGATTATTACAGGGATTAATATCGGTTATTAGAGAGAAAAGTAGCGGTTATTACAGGGACTAGTAGCGATGATTACAGGGATAAGAAGCGATTAAAACAGGGACTAGCAGCGATGATAACAGGGATTAGAAGCGATTATTAAAGGGATTGGCAGCGATTATTACAGAGATTGGTATCGGTTATAACAGGAATTAGTAGCGATTATTACAGGGATAGCCAGCGATCATTACAGGGATTGTCAGCGATTAGAACAGAGATTGGCAGAGATTATAACAGGGCTTGACAGCGAATATTCAAGGATTAAAATCGGTTATAACAGGAATAAGTATCGGTTATTACAGGGATAAGAAGCGATTAAAACAGGGACTAGCAGCGATGATCACAGGGATTAGTAGCGATTATTAAAGGGATTGGCAACGATTATTACAGGGATTGGCAGCGATTATTACAGGGATAGCCAGCGATCATTACAGGATTGCCAGCGATTAGAACAGAGATTGGCAGAGATTATTCAAGGATTAAAATCGGTTATAATAGGGTTTAGTATCGGTTATTACAGAGATATGAAGCGGTTATTATGTACAGGGATTAGAATCGGTTATAACAGGAATAAGTATCGGTTATTACAGGGATAAGAAGCGGTTAAAACAGGGACTAGCAGCGATGATCACAGGGATTAGCTGTGATTATTACATTGATTGACAGCGGTTATTACAGGGATAAGGACCGGTTATTACAGGGATAAGAAGCGGTTAAAACAGGGACTAGCAGCGATGATCACAGGGGTGAGCTGTGATTATTACATTGATTGACAGCGGTTATTACAGGGATAAGGACCGGTTATTACAGGGATAAGAAGCGGTTAAAACAGGGACTAGCAGCGATGATCACAGGGATTAGTAGCGATTATTAAAGGGATTGGCAACGATTATTACAGGGATTGGCAGCGATTATTACAGGGATAGCCAGCGATCATTACAGGGATTGAATGGTGGGTATGGCTCCCTTGGGGGCAGAGGGGCGGGGCCCAATTGGGGAAATAGAGGTAAAACCTTCAAAATCCTTCTTCTACCGTAAGGATTAAGGGATTTTATCCTAATTTAGTCTGGAGCTTCCTTGGGCCAAGGGGACTCAATTTTGTATAAATGGTGGGTGTGGCCCCCCTTGGGGCAGAGGACCGGGGCCGAATAGGGGAAATAGAGGTAAAACCTTCAAATTTCTTCTCCTACCCTAGCGATTATTACAGGGATTAAAAGCGATTATTACAGGGATTAAAATCGATTATCTCAGGGATTAGTAACGGTTATTACTGGGAATAGCAGCGATTAAAACAGGGTTTGACATTGTTATTGCAGGGATTTGTAGCTATCATAACAGGGATTGGCAGCAGTTATTACAGGGATTTGCAGCGATCATTACAGGGATTGAATGGTGGGTATGGCTTCCTTGGGGGCAGAGGGGCGGGGCCCAATAGGGGAAATAGAGGTAAAACCTTCAAAATCCTTCTTCTACCGTAAGGATTAAGGGATTTTATCCTAATTTAGTCTGGAGCTTCCTTGGGCCAAGGGGACTCAATTTTGTATAAATGGTGGGTGTGGCGCCCCTTGGGGCAGATGGGCGGGGCCGAATAGGGTAAATAGGTAAAACCTTCAAAATCCTTCTCCTACCGTAGGGATTAAGGCATTTTATCCTTATTTAGTCTGGAGTATCCTTGGACTCAGTTTTGTATAAACGGTGGGTTTTGCCCCCAAAGGGCCTGAGGGGCGGGGCCCAATAGGGGAACATAGCAAATCATTCTTTAAAATCCTTCTCCTTCTGTAGGAATGACAGGATTTGGTCCATATTTGGAGTTGAGCATCCTTGGGTTAAGTGGAACCAATTTTGTATAAACGGTGGGTCTGGCCCCCTTGCGGGCTGAGGGGCGGGGCCCAATATGGGAAATAAAGTAAATTCTTAAAAATCCTTCTCCTTCTGTAGGAATGACAGGAGTTATTCCATATTTAGTCTGAAGCATCCTTGGGTGAAGGGGTACCAATTTTGTATAAACCATGGGTACGACCCCCCAGGGGCCTGAGGGGCGTTGTCCAATAGGGGGAAACATAGCAATTTATTCTTTAAAATCCTTCTTCTTCAGTAGGAATGAAAACATTTGGAACCAATTTTGTATAAACGGTGGGTATGACCCCACTAGGGGAAAAGGGGTGGGGCTCTGCTTGAAGTTTGTTCTCGCTATACCTCAAGTACTGGATGGATCTTTCAGATATTTGATATGTACTTACAGCACCTACCATGGAGTGCTATATCTTTACTTCATACCAATTATTTTAAACATATTCAGGTGAGCAATACAGGCCCTCTGGGCCTTTTGTTTACAGGGAATGGCAGCGATTATCACACGGATAGGCAGCGATCAATACATGGATTGGCAGCGATCATAACAGGGATTAAAAGTGATTATTACAGGGATAAGTAACTGTTGTTACTGGAAATGGCAGCGAGTATTACAGGGATTGGCATCGTTATTACAGGGATTGGCAGCGGTTTTTACAGGGATTTGCAGCGATCATTACAGGGATTGGCAGCGATTATTACATGGATTGTCAGCGATCATTACTGGGATTGGCATCGATTAATAATAATAATAACATGCAACATTTGATATAGCGCCCTATCTAGCTAACATTAGCCACTCTAAAGCGCTTTACAGTACATAGATATACAACTGTATACAGTCAATACAATTAGCATATATAATATGAAAAGGCAAAGCCTTAAAAGAGCGAAGCTTTTGTTGATCTCTGATATTTACTGATTTAGAATGAGATAATACAGCTTTTAGAATGAGGCAAGATAAAATGTATTCGGCTAGTCGAGTGATAACAATAAAACATTAACTCTAATGAGATTAAGACCGACACAACAATAGGGAGACAGGGGCAAGTTCGGCCCATTTTTATTAAAGTCCGTTCTGGGAAGTATTGCAGCACGTCCGTTTTTGAACATTATTTAATTTTTAACCTGTCGGCATTCGTGTAAGTTCGGCCCCATTGGAATCAGCTTAATTATGACGTTATAAAGCATGCAACGTCAGATTTTACCGCCAACTTTTCGACTTTTTATGTGTTACATGGGCCGAACTTGCCACGGTATCATTGGCTGGAACTGTCCGGGCCCAAATTGATATTTCAATAAATTCTTATAGTACAGCAATATGGTAGTGAGTGTTTGGCTTTGCTTTAATGTCCATGTAAATCATTTGAATCTGTCAGTGTGTTACACGTTTGACCGTAATTTTTTTAGTGAAAGTTCGCATCACTAGAAGCGAGATCATGCTGTTCCATCCTGAAACACCGGATTGAATTTAACATTTTGTAACTGTCACTGATGCAAAATACAATTAAACAGTTTCTGTCTGTAACTATAGTTATAAGTTATACGTTGCTGAAAAAGGGCGTTGATTGTTGATTTCGACATAAATGAATTATCCATTGTTTCTTTTATGAGTGGTGATGCATACATAAATTATTGAAAGACTATAACCGGACTTTCAAAAATGTTAATTATTTCGTTCATATCCTCAATAAACGGAAATCAAAAGCTGATGAAATGTTAGACGATGAAAAATAAATGTACACGTTTACCTATTGGTTTAATGCGGCTCTTTTTGAAACTATCTCCCGGTCAAAATATTAATATAACCTGGTTGATAATAAAAAGGAAACATCCGCGTTTTTACTTTTTGTCAAATCAAGGGCAAGGTGTAAAAGGGGAAGCAACTCTGTTTACGCACGCATGTGTTACCATTAAAGAGCTTCGCTCGGGCGCCTTCGGCGCCCGAGGGCTACGCTCTTATTAATCAATACAATATTGAGGTATTCGCAGGAGCTGCCTTATCAGCGCTAACTACTAGTCCTATGCCACCTGGCTAATATCTCCCTATGTGTGTATGCCTGTGTGTGTGCTGGAGATGTATTGTGTTCTATTTGTAGTGGGACCGTGCTTCCAACAGTATCATTTATAGTGCCACCTCATTTGAATGCTACAGCACAGATACCGCAACACCGACCCCAGACCATTGTATACTCCACCTGGGCTGTTGGAGTTGTGTGGGCAGGAGAAAAACACTTTCTCTAATATTCCATGCGTACGGCGACTTCGGGGATCGAACCCCGGCTGCCTGCTTGGAAGGCCGGAGTGTTAACAACTCGACCAATCCGCCCATGGCACAATGTACAGGGATTTGCAGCGATCATAACAGGGATTGGCAGCGATCAATACAGGAATTTGCAGCGAATATTACAGGGATTTAAAGCAATTATTACAGGAATTAGGAACGGTTATTACTGGGAATGGCAGCGATTATTACAGGGATTGGCATCGTTATTACAGGGATTTGCAGCGGTTTTTACAGGGATTGGCAGCGATCATTACAGGGATTGGCAGCGATTGTTACAGGGCTTTGCAGCGATTATTACAGGGATAAAAAGCGATTAGCATAGGGATTAGTATACAGTTAAAGTATGGGGTTGAAGGATATAGCAAGTTTCCGATATATTTCCCGAGGCGAAGCCGAGGGAAATAGGCATGGTCAAGGAACACCAGAAACTTGCTATATCCCTCAACCCCATACTTTAACCGTTTTATTATACCGATACACAATGCAGAGATGGTTTTAACTAGAAAATATTTGTAAACCATAAGCTGTATAGCTTCACGTCCCAACTACCCCTTTGATGGCAATGGAGCTAAATGCTTCCGAGTTCGGTAGCAAGCTCGGCCCACCTCGGGCGTCGCTTCTGAGTATATATTATTCAATACAATATTAAGGAATTCGCAGAAGCTGCCTTATCAGGCGCTAACTACTAGTCCAATGCCACCTGGCTAATATCTCCCTATGTGTGTATGCCTGTTAGTGTCCCTTCTCGTTCAATGTTACAGACGGCCTAAACTAACCCCCTCCACACTCCCTCCTCTCTCACTTCCCTTCTCGTGAAATGTAACATACGGTCTAAACTAACCCCTCCACACTCCCTCCTCTTTCCCTTCCCTTCTCGTTTATCTTGCATACGGTCTAAACTACCCCCTTCAAACTCTCTCACTTCCCTTCTCGTGCAATGGTACATACGGTCTAAACTAACCCCTCCACACTCCCTCCTCTTTCCTTTCCCTTCTAGTTTAATGTTACATATGGTTTAAACTAACCCCCTTTGCACTCGCTCCTCTTTCCCTTCCCTTCTCGTTTTATGTTACCATACGGTCTAAACTAACCCCTTTACACTCTTTCCGCTCTCCCTTCCCTTCTCGTTAATGCTACATACGGCCTAAACTAAACCCTAAACACTACCTCATCTTTCCCATTCCTTCTAGTTAATGTTGTATATGGTCTAAACTACACCCTCCACACTTCCTTATCTTTCCCTTTCCTTCTCGTTTAAAATTAGATAGATATAAACTAACCTCTCCACACTCCCTCCTCTTTCCCTGCCCTTCTCGTTTCATGCTAC
>NW_018406031.1:0-252 GCF_002113885.1 Mizuhopecten yessoensis
CGATGTAATTGACTTAAATGGTTCTTCGTCTGTGTACGGCGAATACTTGTTAATACATTTTCAAGTGTACGGCAGCTAGTATGTTAACAGTACGGCAAATAGCTATACAATCATAACAATGTTTAGAGTGAGCATTTGTACTAGCTATGTTTTTTGTTTCATTTTGTTCAATTGAAAAAAAAAATTTGAAAAAAGTTTTGAAATCTTATATTAAAAAATATGACGAAACTAACGCAAGGTATGGGTAATTGT
>NW_018406031.1:2030-2409 GCF_002113885.1 Mizuhopecten yessoensis
TTACGTCCAGCTTCCATGGCCGCTTCGGTACTAGCTATATCCGGTGTCAGTGATTACACAGTGATTATGATACCAGAGTGAGTATTTATGATGTCATAGACGTTATGCTAACTATGACATTATATAATATCAAGGTCTAATATGATAGTACATAGTACATGTATGATGCACGATACACTTAGTTACATGCACAGAGACGCAAAGTACCATATTCAACACAAAATGCAACTTTATTGAAGAAAACGTGGAATTATGGGACTTGTCATTTTCAAAATTACTTCCCTTTGTTACTTATACCTTTCAGAGTTTCAGGGAATAAACGGTAACCTGACATGTTATGCTAACTATGACATTATATAATATCAAGGTCTAATATGAT
>NW_018406032.1:0-189 GCF_002113885.1 Mizuhopecten yessoensis
TAACTTTGTACTACGTTAACGCTGACTATATTTGTAGCACGTTACATTGACAAACTTTGTACTACGTATACGCAACCTAGTTTATATTGACTAACTTTGTACTACGTTAACACTGACTAGTATTGTAGCACGTCACCTTGACTAACTTTGTACTACGTTAACACTGACTATATTTGTAGCACGTTACCT
>NW_018406032.1:4239-4788 GCF_002113885.1 Mizuhopecten yessoensis
GTGACTTACTTTGTACTGCGTTAACACTGACTATATTTGTAGCACGTTACCTTGACTAACTTTGAACTACGTTAACACTGACTATATTTGTAGCACGTTACCTTGACTAACTTTGTACTNCTATTGTAGCACATCACCTTGACTAACTTTGAATTACGTTAACACTGACTATATTTGTAGCACGTTACCTAGACTAACTTTGTACCACGTTAACACTGCCTATATGTGTAGCACGTTACCTTGACTAACTTTGTACTACGTAAACACTGACCATATTTGAAGCACGTTACATTGACAAACTTTGTACTACGTATACGCAACCTGGTTTATATTGACTAACTTTGTACTACGTTAACACTGACTACTATTGTAGCACATCACCTTGACTAACTTTGAATTACGTTAACACTGACTATATTTGTAGCACGTTACCTAGACTAACTTTGTACCACGTTAACACTGCCTATATGTGTAGCACGTTACCTTGACTAACTTTGTACTACATAAACACTGACCATATTTGAAGCACGTTACATTGACAAACTTTGT
>NW_018406033.1:0-252 GCF_002113885.1 Mizuhopecten yessoensis
TTCTGTTGGAGCAGACACACATACAAATAGATAGCACATATTGTAGGGTTGAATTGATTCTGTTGGAGCTGACACACATACAAATATATAGCACATATTGTAGGGTTGAATTGATTCTGTTGGAGCAGACACATACACAGATGGATCATATTGTAGGGTTGAATTGATTCTGTTGGAGCAGACACACATACAGAGAAATAGAACTTGTTGTACGGTTAAACTGATTCTGTTGGAGCAGACACACATACAGAT
>NW_018406033.1:4142-4374 GCF_002113885.1 Mizuhopecten yessoensis
AATACAGTTAGATAGAACACATTGTACGTTTCAACTGATTTTGTTGGAGCAGTCACAAATACACATAGATAGCACATGTTGTATGGTTGAATTGATTCTGTTGGAGTAGACACACATATAGATAGATAGAACATATTTTATGGTTATATTGATTCTATTGGAGCAGTCACACAAACAGATAAATAGAACATATTGAAAGGTTGTATTGATTCTGTAGGAGCAGACACAGATA
>NW_018406034.1:0-252 GCF_002113885.1 Mizuhopecten yessoensis
GGTGACTGAAGTTACAGGAAATGTTTATGGGTGAGACTTGTAGTCCATTCCCAGCCTCTAAGTCAGGTGACTGAAGTAACGGGAAATGGTTATGGGGGAGACATGTAGTCTATTCCCAGCCTCTAAGTCAGGTGACTGAAGTTACGGAAAATGATTATAGGTGAGACATGTAGTGTGTCCCCAGCCAGTCAGTCATGTGACTAAAGGTACGGGAAATGGTTATTGGTGAGACAGGTAGTCTGTCCCCAGCCT
>NW_018406034.1:3978-12893 GCF_002113885.1 Mizuhopecten yessoensis
TGTGAGACATGTAGTCTGTCCCCAGTCTCTAAGTTACGTGACTGAGGTGCTTCGTCTAATCACAATATTCCCATTCCATGGAACGACGTGATAGGAGGAAAGCAATTCTTGCGTGACAAAAATGCTAAGCAAATTAACTGCGGGAAAGTCCGAGGATAGAAAACGAATGTATGCAAAATTGTCATTAATCGATATATATTTTATAATGAACTGGGGATTAGTCCGAGGATAGAAAACGAATGTATTCAAAATTGTCATAATTCGAAATATATTGTCCTATGATCAATTCATAACAGTGACATCTCTGATTTACTTATCAACTCAAAATGTACATTCCATATATTTTTCTATAGATTCATCAATTCCTTTATGTTACGATACAGAATATATTATTTGTCTTCTTACAGACCACATGGTTAGACTGGACGCAGATGAACGAAAGAGAAGGTCGGCAGGCTATCTCAACATCCACCATCGTGGAAGTTGGCTCAACATTTGTGCAGACAACTGGACAACACAAAATACTAATGTGGCCTGTCGGCAACTCGGACACGCAAGTGGACAAGTAGCACCACCAACAAGTGATCCAAAGACAGTAGAAGTAGATAAGTTATGGCTACGTAACATCACGTGCTCTGGAAGTGAGATGCGACTGGACGCATGTGAACATGTGATATGGTCACGTGGTTGTGAATCCAACATGCCTGTTCGTATATCATGTACGTAGTAAATTCCCTAGGAAATGTTAATTTGTGTCCGATTAAATTTGATTGGTGCATGATTTTCGAAGCAATTCATAACACTGCTACATCTAATTGTGTGACATCACGTCCAGCGAACAGTTACGTGTGTGTTGACTGTTGTGTGTGTGACATCACGTCCAGCGAACAGTTACGTGTATGTTGACTATTGTGTGTGTGACATCACGTCCAGCGAACAGTTACGTGTGTGTTGATTGTTGTGTGTGTGACATCACGTCCAGCGAACAGTTACGTGTGTGTTGTGTGTTGTGTGTGTGACATCACGTCCAGCGGATAGTTACGTGTGTGTTGACTGTTGTGTGTGTGACATCACGTCCAGCGAATAGTTACGTGTGTGTTGACTGTTGTGTGTGTGACATCACGTCCAGCGGATAGTTACGTGTGTGATGACTGTTGTGTGTGTGACATCACGTCCATCGAACAGTTACGTGTGTGTTGACTGTTGTGTGTGTGACATCACGTCCAGCGAACAGTTACGTGTGTGTTGACTGTTGTGTGTGTTTTGCGGTGTTTTGTGTGTGAAATGGACGGTCATGGTCACTGTGTAATGTGGTGATGAAATGGACGGTCATGGTCACTGTGTAATGCGGTGATGAAATGGACCGCCACGATCACTGTGTAATGTGGTGATGAAATGGACGGTCATGGTCGCTGTGTAATGCGGTGATGAAATGGACCGCCACGGTCACCATGTAATACGTTGATGAAATGGACCGCCACGATCACTGTGTAATGCGGTGATGAAATGGACCGCCACGGTCACCGTGTAATACGTTGATGAAATGGACCGCCATGGTCACTGTGTAATGCGGTGATGAAATGGACCGCCATGGTCACTGTGTAATGCGGTGATGAAATGGACCGCCATGGTCACTGTGTAATGCGGTGATGAAATGGACGGCCATGGTCACTGTGTAATGCGGTGATGAAATGGACCGCCACGGTCACTGTGTAATACGGTGATGAAATGGACGGTCATGGTCACTGTGTACTACGGTGATGAAATGGACGGCCATGGTCACTGTGTAATGCGGTGATGAAATGGACAGTCATGGTCACTGTGTAATACGGTGATGAAATGGACCGCCATGGTCACTGTGTAATGCGGTGATGAAATGGACCGCCATGGTCACTGTGTAATGCGGTGATGAAATGGACCGCCACGGTCACTGTGTAATACGGTGATGAAATGGACGGTCATGGTCACTGTGTACTACGGTGATGAAATGGACGGTCATGGTCACTGTGTAATGCGGTGATGAAATGGACCGCCACGGTCCCTGTGTAATACGGTGATGAAATGGACCGCCATGGTCACTGTGTTATGCGGTGATGAAATGGACCCCATGGTCACTGTGTTATACGGTGATGAAATTGACCGCCACGGTCACTGTGTAATGCGGTGATGAAATGGACGGCCACGGTCACTGTGTAATACGGTGATGAAATGGACGGCCATGGTCACTGTGTAATACGGTGATGAAATGGACCGCCACGATCACTGTGTAATACGGTTATGAAATGGACCGCCATGGTCACTGTGTTATGCGGTGATGAAATGGACCGCCATGGTCACTGTGTTATACGGTGATGAAATTGACCGCCACGATCACTGTGTAATGCGGTGATGAAATGGACCGCCACAGTCACTGTGTAATGAGGTGATGAAATGGACGGCCATGGTCACTGTGTAATACGGTGATGAAATGGACCGCCATGGTAACTGTGTAATACCTTGATGAAATGAACCGCCAGGGTCACTGTGTAATGCGGTGATGAAATGGACCGCCACTGTCACTGTGTAATACAGTGATGAAATGGACCGCCATGGTCACTGTGTAATGCGGTGATGAAATGGACCTCCACGGTCACTGTGTAATGCGGTGATGAATTGGACGGTCATGGTCACTGTGTAATACGGTGATGAAATGGACCGCCACGGTCACTGTGTAATACGGTGATGAACTGGACCGCCACTGTCACTGTGTAAAACGGTGATGAAATGGACCGCCATGGTCACTGTGTAATGCGGTGATGAAATGGACCGCCACGGTCACTGTGTAATACGGTTATGAAATGGACCGCCATGGTCACTGTGTAATGCGGTGATGAAATGGACCGCCATGGTCACTGTGTACATGTAGTGCGGTGATGAAATGGGCCGCCACGGTCACTGTTTAATGCGGTGATGAAATGGTCCGCCACGGTCACTGTGTAATACGGTTCTTGGATTTGGTCACTGACTAACTGATCGGTAGCCGTGATAGTACATTATACCATATTGTAATTAAACCATCGAAAGGATAGGTAGCCGATCACTGTTTTTCGAATATGTTTTCATTTTTGATTTTGCTGGATACAGATGCGTTTTTACTTAGAAAGATAAAAACGCTTTTAAAATAATAATTTACTTCAGAGGATATAGCTGTGGTTTTATAAAACTGCTGTTCTTTTTTACAAATTTTACCGCGGAAAAATAAAACATTTTAAAAATTTGAATTGAACCTGAGAATTTTTGCGAAACTCCGGGCATTAATGTTTTCATTTATTTCCAAAGGTGTTTAAGAGTTTGAAATATGTAGGTAATCATTGGCATATATACATGTCTATATTTGTGACATTGAATGTAATAAGTCACAAGCATTTAACTAAAACAAGTTGTAATAAATATGAGATTTCTTTTGCAAGCGTACGAATCGGTGATTCACATTTTCAGATTATAGTCTCTTGGTCGATATAAAATTATCACGTTTAGAAAATGATTTGGAATTTTTGTTCTTTTTATTCTATTTTACACTGTTGTGTCATTAAATTAATGGTCTAGTAAGTTTTTCATATTTCCGTCATACGAAAGCATTAGAAAAAACAACGAAAATAGTTTGGATTGTTTTTGCGACGTGAAATAATGCATTATTTTAATTTTTCAAAATATTAAATGCGACATCGTGTTAATTACCACAAGTTCCTGTATTAGGTGTAACTTCATGTTAATTACCACACTTTCCTGTATTAGGTATTACATCATGTAAATTACCACAATTTCCTGTATTAGGTGTTACATCACATTAATGACCACACTTTCCTGTACTAGGTGTGACATCATGTTAATTACCACTTTCCTGTATTAGGTATGATATCGTGTTAATTAGCACATTTTCCTGTATTAGGTGTGACATCATGTTAATTACCACTTTCCTGTATTAGGCATGATATCGTGTTAATTAGCACATTTTCCTCTATTAGGTGTGACATCATGTTAATTACCACTTTCCTGTATTAGGTGGGACATCGTGTTATTTACCACACTTTCCTGTATTAGGTGTGACATCATGTTAATTACGACACTTTCCTGTATTAGGTGTGACATCATGGTAATTACCAATTTCCTGTATTGGATGTGGCATCCTGTAAACTACCACACGTTTCTATATTAGGAGTGACATCATGTTAATTACCACATTTTCCTGTATTAGGTGTGACATCATGTTAATTACCACACCTTCATGTATTTGGTGTGACATCGTGTTAATTACCACAATTTCCTGTATTAGGTGTGACATCATGTAAATTACCACTTTCCTGTATTAGCTGTGACATCATGGTAATTACCACTTTCCTGTATTAGCTGTGCCATCATGTTAATTACCACTTTCCTGTATTAGGTGTGACATCGTGTTAATTACCACAATTTCCTGTATTAGGTGTGACATCATGTAAATTACCACTTTCCTGTATTAGCTTTGACATCATGGTAATTACCACTTTCCGGTATTAGGTGTAACATCATGGTAAATACCACCTTCCTATATTAGGTGTAATATCATGTTAAATACCACTTTCCTATATTAGGTGTTACATAATGTTAATTACCACTTTCCTGTATAAGTCGTGACATCATGTTAATTACCATACTTCTGTATTAGGTGTGACATCATGTAAATTACCACACTTTCCTGTATTAGGTGTGACATCGTGTTATTTACCACATGACATCATGTTAATTACCACACTTTCCTTTAGGTGTAACATCACGTTAATTACCACATTTTCTTGTACTAGGTGTGACATCATGTTAATTACCACTTTCCGGTATTAGGTGTAACATCATGTTAAATACCACTTTCCTATATTACGTGTTACATCATGTTAATTACCACTTTCCCGTATTAGGTTTGACATCATGTTAATAACCACTTTCCTCTATTAGGTGTGACATCATGTTAATTACGACACTTTCCTGTATTAGGTGTGACATCGTGTTATTTACCACATGACATCATGTTAATTACCACACTTTCCTGTTTTAGGTGTAACATCACGTTAATTACCACATTTTCTTGTACTAGGTGTGACATCATGTTAATTACCACCCTTTCCTGTATTAGGTGTAACATCACGTTAATTACCACATTTTCTTGTATTAGGAGTGACATCATGTTAATTACCACATTTTCCTGTATTAGGTGTGACATCATGTAAATTTCCACTTTCCTGTATTAGCTGTGACATCAGGTTAATAACCACTTTCCTGTATTAGGTGTGACATCACGTTAATTACCACTTAATTACCACTTTCCTGTATTAGGTAATATTAGGTGTAATATCATGTTAAATACCACTTTCCTATATTTGGTGTTACATCATGTTAATTACCACACTTTCCTGTTTTAGGTGTAACATCACGTTAATTACCACATTTTCTTGTATTAGGAGTGACATCATGTTAATTACCACATTTTCCTGTATTAGGTGTGACATCATGTAAATTCCCACTTTCCTGTATTAGGTGTGACATCATGTAAATTACCACTTTCCTGTATTAGCTTTGACATCATGGTAATTACCACTTTCCGGTATTAGGTGTAACATCATGTTAAATACCCCCTTCCTATATTAGGTGTAATATCATGTTAAATACCACTTTCCTATATTTGGTGTTACATCATGTTAATTACCACACTTTCCTTTAGGTGTAACATCACGTTAATTACCACATTTTCTTGTATTAGGTGTGACATCATGTTATATTAGGTGTGACATCATGTTAATTACCACCCTTTCCTGTATTAGGTGTAACATCATGTTAAATACCACTTTCCTATATTACGTGTTACATCATGTTAATTACCACTTTCCCGTATTAGGTTTGACATCATGTTAATAACCACTTTCCTCTATTAGGTGTGACATCATGTTAATTACCACTTTCCGGTATTAGGTGTAACATCATGTTAAATACCACTTTCCTATATTTGGTGTTACATCATGTTAATTACCACACTTTCCTGTTTTAGGTGTAACATCACGTTAATTACCACATTTTCTTGTATTAGGTTTGACATCATGTTAATAACCACTTTCCTGTATTAGGTGTATGTTAATTACCACTTTCCTGTATTAGGTGTAACATCACGTTAATTACCACATTTTCTTGTACTAGGTGTGACATCATGTTAATTACCACCCTTTCCTGTATTAGGTGTAACATCATGTTAAATACCACTTTCCTGTATTAGGTGTAACATCACGTTAATTACCACATTTTCTTGTATTAGGTGTGACATCATGTTATATTAGGTGTGACATCATGTTAATTACCACACTTTCCTTTAGGTGTAACATCACGTTAATTACCACATTTTCTTGTACTAGGTGTGACATCATGTTAATTACCACCCTTTCCTGTATTAGGTGTAACATCACGTTAATTACCACATTTTCTTGTATTAGGAGTGACATCATGTTAATTACCACACTTTCCTGTTTTAGGTGTAACATCACGTTAATTACCACATTTTCTTGTATTAGGTGTGACATCAACATCATGTTAATTACGACACTTTCCTGTATTAGGTGTAACATCATGTTAAATACCACTTTCCTATATTTGGTGTTACATCATGTTAATTACCACACTTTCCTGTTTTAGGTGTAACATCACGTTAATTACCACATTTTCTTGTATTAGGAGTGACATCATGTTAATTACCACTTTCCGGTATTAGGTGTAACATCATGTTAAATACCACCTTCCTATATTAGGTGTAATATCATGTTAAATACCACTTTCCTATATTAGGTGTTACATCATGTTAATTACCACTTTCCTGTATTAGGTTTGACATCATGTTAATAACCACTTTCCTCTATTAGGTGTGACATCATGTTAATTACCACACTTTCCTGTATTAGGTGTAACATCACGTTAATTACCACATTTTCTTGTATTAGGTGTGACATCATGTTAATTACCACTTTCCGGTATTAGGTGTAACATCATGTTAAATACCACTTTCCTGTATTAGGTGTGACATCATGTTAATTACGACACTTTCCTGTATTAGGTGTAACATCATGGTAATTACCAATTTCCTGTATTGGATGTGGCATCCTGTAAACTACCACACGTTTCTATATTAGGAGTGACATCATGTTAATTACCACACTTTCCTGTATTAGGTGTAACATCACGTTAATTACCACATTTTCTTGTATTAGGTGTGACATCATGTTAATTACCACTTTCCGGTATTAGGTGTAACATCATGTTAAATACCACTTTCCTGTATTAGGTGTGACATCATGTTAATTACCACACTTTCCTGGATTAGGTGTAACATCACGTTAATTACCACATTTTCTTGTATTAGGTGTGACATCATGTTAATTACCACTTTCCGGTATTAGGTGTAACATCATGTTGAATACCACTTTCCTATATTAGGTGTAACATCATGTTAAATACCACTTTCCTGTATTAGGTGTAACATCATGTTAAATACCACTTTCCTATATTAGGTGTTACATCATGTTAATTACCACTTTCCTGTATTAGGTTTGACATCGTGTTAAATACCACTTTCCTGTATTAGGTATGATATCGTGTTAATTAGCACATTTTCCTGTATTAGGTGTTACATCATATTAATTACCACTTTCCTGTATTAGGTGTAACATCATGTTAAATACCACTTTCCTATATTAGGTGTTACATAATGTTAATTACCACTTTCCTGTATTAGGTTTGACATCGTGTTAAATACCATACTTTTCTGTATTAGGTTTAACATCGTGTTAATTACCATACTTTCCTTTATTAGGTGTAACATCATGTTAAATACCACTTTCCTGTATTAGGTGTGACATCGTGTTAAATACCACACTTTCCTGTATTAGGTATTACATCATGTAAATTACCACAATTTCCTGTATAAGGTGTTACATCACATAAATGACCACAGTTTCCTGTACTAGGTGTGACATCATGTTAATTACCACTTTACTGTATTAGGTGTGACATAGTGTTAATTACCACATTTTCCTGTATTAGGTATGACATCATGTTAATTACCACTTTTCTGTATTAGGGGTGACATCGTGTTATTTACCACACTTTCCTGTATTAGGTGTGACATAGTGTTAATTACCACATTTTCCTGTATTAGGTGTGATACAGAATCGTGTTTATTACCACTTTCCTGTATTAGGTTTGACATCGTGTTAAATACCATACTTTCCTGTATTAGGTTTGACATCATGTTAATTACCACACTTTCCTGTATTAGGTGTGACATCATGTTATTTACCACATTTTCCTGTATTAGGTGTGATACAGAATCGTGTTAATTACCACTTTCCTGTATTAGGTGTGACATCGTGTTAAATACCATACTTTCCTGTATTAGGTATGATATCATGTTAATTACCACACTTTCCTGTATAAGTCGTGACATCATGTTAATTACCATACTTTCCTGTATTAGGTGTGACATCGTGTTAATGACCACACTTTCCTGTATAAGACGTGACATCGTATTAATACCACACTTTCCTGTATTAGGTTTGACATCATGTTAATTACCACATTTTCCTGTATTAGGTGTTACATCACATTAATGACCACACTTTCCTGTATAAGACGTGACATCGTATTAATACCACACTTTCCTGGATTAGGTGTGACATCTTGTCAATTACCACACTTGCTGTATTCGGTGGGACATCATGTTATTTAACACACTTTTCTGTATTAGTTGTGACATCGTGTTATTTACCACACTTTCCTGTATTAGGTGTGACATCGTGTCAATTACCACACTTGCTGTATTCGGTGTGACATCATGTTATTTAACACACTTTTCTGTATTAGGTGTG
>NW_018406034.1:15265-15559 GCF_002113885.1 Mizuhopecten yessoensis
TTGTTAATTACCACACTTTCCTCTTTTAGGTGTGACATCATGTTAATTACCACTTTCCTGTATTAGGAGTGACATCGTGTTAATTACCACACCTTCCTGTATTAGGTGTGCCATCATGTTAATTAGGTGTGACATCATGTAAATTACCACACTTTCCTGTATTAGGTGTTACAATGTACATCACGTTAATGACCACACTTTCCTGTATAAGGTGTGACATCATGTTAATTACCACTTTCCTGTATTGAATGTGACATCCTGTTAATTACCACACTTTCCTGTATTAGGTGTGAC
>NW_018406035.1:0-252 GCF_002113885.1 Mizuhopecten yessoensis
TAATACTGCTAATGTTCACTTTTCACAATATCTCGACGATTTGCATTTTTTTTCAAAATACCATATGATATTTGCTTCCTCACAATACCTATTTTACTTTATCTCATTCTCCGAAAAGAGAGCATTTATCAACGACAAATGACTCATTCCATTCTCACATTTTCGATCTATCTCTCCTCATAATCGTCCCATTTTAAATCCAATAACGACACAAATCTGCCTCCCTATAATAATTCTCACTCTTCCTTCCAG
>NW_018406035.1:10158-10385 GCF_002113885.1 Mizuhopecten yessoensis
AAGATAGCCAGTGTGATCAACCAGGTCCAATTCCGCTGACTTCGAACCCGAATACATACACTATACACTACTTCCACGGTATTTCGTAGACCGCCAAATGTGACTTAAAAAGTGGGAAAATGTAACGACGAGATCAGGATTCGAAGTAACCCAAATATCTACGCAAAAGATAACACTGTAATTAAACTATCCAAATAGGGATGAAATCCACTCCTTGACCTCATTAT
>NW_018406035.1:11649-12667 GCF_002113885.1 Mizuhopecten yessoensis
CCCACAAAAAAAGTCAAAAAAATCAGTGTCATATTTCCCTCTTCCAACATGGCCGGCTTTCCACCAAACTGTATGATAATCGTGACGATTTCAATTTCCCTTTTATATATATATACATATAATGTTGATATAGAATTATGGCTTTGTATTTACATTTGCAAGGTAATGTCACCTTAGAAAGTAATCAGAAAGAAGTGTGATTTAGGAGACCATTAAATACATACAGTGCGTAATCATTATGATGTCAGTGTTTAGGCACCGTCAAAATGAATAAATTATTTTAGTTTACAGCAACATGCACAGAGAATAAACATGTTAATATTGATCTGTCTTGTTAGGATTTTCATGGTCCTTATAAATGACATTGGTTTGCCATTGGTCGATTAACGATTAAATAGACTCTAGGATAATATAGAAAAGGATATCTGAATTTTATTTTTTCCACTCAATGTGAAAATACAAAATCTGATTTTTTGAAAGAGAATTACTGCCAAAGGACACATATATCACCTCAACACTTTTCGTTTATTATCTACGTTTTGCCTTTTCTTTCACTCTTCGTGAAATGTTCATGTGACAACAGAGGTATTTCATTCACTTATCTACATCTCCATATTTTGTCTCGTTTTCACGTAATGCTGAAATCCAATTATTCTTATGATTGGATTTCATTATGGAATGGGTTAATTTATTTCTTTTATTATTTCTCTCACTCCTCATAACTGCCCGGTTAAATTCTCCAATGACAGCAATCTCCCCCTCATGGTGATTTACACCTTAGTCTTCGTGGAATTATACTAGAACTATTACGTAATTGTGATTCTGTAGTCATTATGTCTCTCATGTGTATGTTCATTCTTAGTAACGTTTCCCGGTGGTATTCTGATTTACTATCTTCTTGTAAGATAGAATCATCGCCATATGAACATTGGAATTCATATCATCATTACTGTTTATTTATCGTGAGAGCGATTCCGAATTACGTACTTTGTAATTACACAATTAAAATGCCAAATTA
>NW_018406035.1:16246-16612 GCF_002113885.1 Mizuhopecten yessoensis
GTTTCTGTTCAGTGATCAATGACTTTAAGGAGTTGTAATACCGCTGATCTTCTGTTCACGAACCCGAATTGTTGTTTACTTAAGAGGTTATTGTTTTTAAGATGTTCTGGATCGGATGAGAGTTTTCATTATTGTGCATATAACGCTGGTTAAGCTGACTGGGCGACAATTTCTTGCTGATTTCTTGTCTCCTGTTTTGTATATTGCGATTATTTGTCCTCTTTTCCCCTCTGTTAGCAATTGGTTGAATAAACAGATTTCTTTTAGTATTTCTGCAGTTTCCTTGAGAACTTTAGGGTGCATATAATCTGGTCCATGTGGTTTTGATGGGTTTAGATTTAACAGGGCTTTTAGTATTTTCCTTGG
>NW_018406035.1:18032-55239 GCF_002113885.1 Mizuhopecten yessoensis
CAATATTGCAAACTAAGGACCTTTTCATTGTGGGGCGATAAAAGTCTCCCCACAAAACCCAACTATCCCCACAATGTTGTTTTTTTACGAATGAGACAACCCCACAATGTAGGGATCTCGAGTGCTCTCTCTCTCTCTCTCTCTCTCTCTCTCTCTCTCTCTCTCTCTCTNTCTCTCTGTTCTACTGTTTTAGGGGCCAGCATCTTCCTTTGACAGTTTCACAGTCATACTGTGTAACATATATAGTAAAATTTGGCACAAGGCTAGAAATCGTTATCTGAATTTATAAACATGCAATGCACCTTATCGTTCAAAAGCTTTCCGCTTTTATTTTCATTCCGTCATATTGATTCAACACAGAATCATTGTTGTGTGTCCCAAAATCTCGTACTGTGACCTATGGAAACCGGTGCTGTGGGAGGGTTTCGGCTCCGTTGTGGAAAAGCTTACAGACTGCTATTAGAAAATCAAATACCCTGGCCAAATTCAAGAGGGACATCAACACTCATATCTTCACGTCTATATGTTAGAGTCTCTGCAAAGACGTCATGTAATTACCACCCTTTATTTGTTCAAGTATGTGCACATTGCTTACTTCAATGTATACAAGTGATTGTAAGCCTTTGTTTTTGTTTCATATACTATTACTATTATCCATATGTTGTAAAGCGCTTTAGAGTAATTTTACAAATTAAACAGGGCGCTATATAAATGTTGTTTATTATTATTATCAATCAATCGAACCAAATCTTACTTTATTTAGAACACAAGTGTACAACCTGACATATATCAGATAAAACCTGATTTTTAATCGCATAAATGTGTGTTCCACGTGCGGCCGATATAAGAACGATATGTGGTCAGTATTTTCGATATGTCAATTAGCGACATATTCCCTTTATCTACACGATACCTATTACTCTAACACTGACATGTACCTTTAATTTTTTCAGCAAAGGATACAATTTATGATTTTCGTTTCAGACCTGTGTACTCTCGGTACTACGTTTTATGGATTTCACTTGCTGTACGCCAGAAGATTACACTGGATTCGAATAATCAATTGATCGTTGGATTCGAAAACGTATATATCACATACAATTCAAAAACAATTATTCAGTCCAGCAAAATAGTTATTAAAAACCAGTATAACATAAATAGATGTTTATATAAAGCATTTCCCAGGTCGTCGTCCGTTTTTCACGAGTATTTTATCTATTATTATCTTAACGTATTATGGAAGAAAAAACCTTCGCAAGGTAAAATGACAATCACAATTACTAAGTAAAGACTTAACCCCCGTAATTTATATTTTAGCTACAGATAATCTATTTTAACTGCCAATAGATATTAAATTTGCCAAAAATAAATTTCACCTTCAAGGTTACGATATTTCACCCCTAAATGATCATTCATGATGTAAATTTCAAGTGATCTGCTTTATTCCTGAATCCCTAAATATATAAAGCAGTCACGTTATCGGTTTTTAACAAAGTATCAGCTGTGTAATATAGAGTGCATCCTTAACACAGACTTACGATAACGCATTTCGGGTACATAATAAAGTATGTAGCTTTAAACATTAAAAGAAAAAGTGCCCAATTTCAACATATATCATTGTTTAAATTCTTTATTTTTTAATGAGCGATGATTCAGAAATATGTACAACACTGAAAAGAAATGCATATAAATAAAACTAATCAATCACCGTTAACACTTATCAGGAACAGTGTACTGGGCTGTAACATATCTCTTTCCATACACATTTTACTTTTCTTTATGTATACGTGAAAAGAAACAGATGATCTGCCTATGACAAGTATAAAAGCACGAACTGTTACCTTTGATCTTGTCTCGTAAACTGGTTACTATGGTCTGGTCTCGTGTACCGGTTCCTAAGGTCTGGTTTCGTAAACTGGTTCCTTTGGTCTAAGCTCGTGTACTGGTTCTTGTGGTCCAATCTCGTGTACTGTTTCCGATTATCTGTTTCTGATGTGTATGTTCCTGCAGACTAGTCTCTTGTACAGGCCCTTGTGCGTTTTTGTCTCTTGTACTGGTTCCTGTGATCTATTGTCTCCTATTCTGGTTCCTGTGGTCTGGTCTTGCGAGCTGATTTCTGTTCTGTTCTCGTGCATTGGTTACTGATGTTTGGTCGTATGCATTGGTTCCTATGGTTTTGTCTCAATAACTAGTTCCTGCGGTCTTGTGTAACCGTTCTTGTGATCTTATATTTTCTGGTTGATTTGGTTATGCATTATGTACCGGTTCCTCCGATCTTATCTCGTGTACTTGTTCGTGCAGTCTGATATAATGGTCCCGTTACTTTAATCTGATGTACTGGGTCAAGTAGTCCAGTCAAACGAACTGTGGTTTGATCTCCTCATTGGCTAGTAAGTTTTATTTGATAACATTGTTATTTTGGTCCGATCTATTGGACTAGATACTTTGTCTAGCCCCTTTGTTTGGTCCCTTGTATTGTTCACATGGTCTGGTTGCTTTGATCTTCTTCCTTCGCCCTGATTCCTTAAACGGGTTCCTTAATCTGATCCTTTGGTCTGGTCCCGTGGTCTGTTAATTAAGTCTGTCTGGTCACTCGGTCTTTTTCCTTAGATCTGTTTCGATGATTGTTTCCATCGGTCCGGTCTCTCTGTCTTTTTCCTAAGATCTGTTTCTATGATTGTTTCCATTGGTCCGGTCTCTCTGTCTTTTTCCTTAGATCTGTTTCTATGATTGTTTCCATTGGTCCGGTCTCTCGGTCTTTTTCCTTAGATCTGTTTCTATGATTGTTTCCATTGGTCTGGTCTTTCGGTATTTTTCCTTAGATCTGTTTCTATGATTGTTTCCATTGGTCCGGTCTCTCGGTCTTTTTCGTTAGATCTGTTTCTATGATTGTTTCCATTGGTCTGGTCTTTCGGTATTTTTACTAAGATCGGTTTCTATGATTGATTCCACTGGTCTGGTCTCTCGATGTTTTTCCTTAGATCTGTTTCTATGATTGTTTCCATTGGTCTGGTCTCTCGGTCTTTTTCCTTAAATCTATTTCTATGATTGTTTCCATTGGTCTGGTCTCTCGGTCTATTACCTTAGATCTGTTTCAATGATCGTTTCCATTGGTCCGGTCCCTCGGTCTTTTTCCTTAGAATTGTTTCTATGATCGTTTCCCTTGGTCTGGTATCTCGGTATTTTTCCTTAAATCTGTTTCTATGATTGTTTCCATTGGTCTGGTCTCTCGGTCTTTCCAAACAATGCATGACATGTTTGATAATCACTTACGTTTGTGAATTACATAAACGTTCATATAAGATCTTTGTGTATTAAACTTGGACTTAAATGACCCGACGCGTCGACATTACATATCGAGTTAGTCCGTTAATTATTATCTAAAGGCATGTACTAAAATATGGACTTATCTCATGCATCTACATCTGGTCGAATGTAATGCTCTGACTTCAAATGTATGGGCTAGTTCCTTGGGTTTAGAAAACACGAATATATACCAACAGATATGTTGAATCATAGAACAACCATAGGCCAACATGTTAATTCAGAGTAACGGTGTTTAGTTTTGTATAAACTGTTAAGGCGAACTGTTAGACCAGACAAGATTAAGAATATTAGAAATTAGTTTCACATGTTTTACACACTGCAGTCGTATGCTTTTACGACTAGTTGTGGCTAATGTCAAATTTGTTGAAACTCTGTCATCTATAAACAGTTGTCATTGTTAAATTGCTCTAAATAATCGCTTATGACTATCAAATTATCGTTATATGTATTTACATATCCTTATGATTATGATCATAACCTTAAAAAATTCTTAAAATCAATCAATTATATGTTTGAAGTATTATGAGAGATTCTAATTGGTGTGTCATTTAACTAATACAATTTTCGACAATATAAGTTTCAAACAAACCCAAAACGAAGGTATTTCGGTTTTATTAAATCAACAATATATTAATAGTGTGCGTTTATATGACAAGGCAACAATCCAACACCAATCAATATCAAAACCTAAACGAAATCAGACGCTAAAGCAGGCTCAGCATGCCGAACACACGAAGTATAACAATAAGTGCATAGCAATCAATGACAACAACATCATCAAGCATGTTGAAATTTCAAGAGTGAATGGAAATTTTCAAATAAAAATGTATTTAAAAAAAACAAGTAGAATGAGGCAGGGTTCCATTTAAAGTACATATTACAAGAGTACAGTGAGCTATAGTTCTGCACCAAAGCTTTGATCATTAGTGTATTCCTACAAACGAAAACATACCTTCCAATGATGTATCGATGTTTACAGTAATTCAGGAATTAATGTGGAATGACTGCGTTGTTTACGTTTTATATCTCATTTGACGTGATATAGTAAAATAAAACCAAACAATACCAAGCATGAATAAATATTTATAAACAAACTCTATAAATATGGTAAATTTTTCATAAAACAAGCGTTCACTCTTTTTGCAGTCTCTATGATTACGGCTGGGACTTAATGATATGGTTACGATGGATAAGGTGTATGTCTAGAGTTCAAAATGTTATTTGCTGGAATAGCAAAAAATATAAAAGAATATACTACGAATCTGGAATAGCATCCTCGATACTCAAGTAGTTCCGCTCACTTTTGCTCCCTGCACCCCTGGAACATGTCATAGCAAATTGATGCTTTGATGTACATCAACAGAATATCGCGGTCGCGTAACGGTAACACTTATTGGCTTTGAAGTCGGGCGTCGCTCCTCTGTTATCTTCAAAGAAGACTGACACCAATCAAATAGGTAGCCGCGTGCCTTCAATTTTACTATATGACATATTTCAGTGGTGCAGAGAGCGAAAGTGGGCGTAACCCTTGGATATTGAGGATGCTGCAATAGCAGCGTAGAAGGATATAGACACATATCAGTCAATTAAATTCATTATCAATGTTAGTGTGATATTCCATGACGCCTTTAGTTGTATAAACATTGAAGAGTTCCAATATCAACATACGAAGAGTTATATCTGCTCGAGTATATCCCACTATCCACACTCATATAACAAATATATTAATACGTATTAAAATTGGGCTATGTATATACACATGCATTCTAACAAAAAAATACTCAAATTATGAAATAATAATGCTTTTTAAAATCGCCTTCATTGGCATTACTGCATCATATCAATATTGAAAATCAGGGTAAACTGATGGTAAATGTAATGAGATACGAAATGGCATGTTATGTAAGTAACATAAACAGACAATGTATTCTTGCATCTCAGACAGGGACAGATCTTTCTTACTGTCCGATCTCTCTGGCACCTTCACGCGATATTTCCCGGAATTTTCACGAAGCGATGTAATTCATTCGCGCGCTAACGCAAATTATGCTGTTAGATTCCTGATGCTGTTGATAAAATACAATTTGCAATGTACGTTTTCTTCTTTGTTCGGATTGCATTAGTTACGCGGAAGCATTCAAACATAGCTTTAGGATGATGAGGACATATTGTTGAAGCCCCGGACGGGATACTTGTAGATGATAACGAATTAACTAGTTTTCCGAACAAAAAGTGCGAAAAAATACCTGTAACTAAGCGACATCGGGTTATTTCAGTATCTGGCTAAGATTCTGTAATATAATGTGTTCCAGACAGAGATAACCCAATTTCGATCAGCTACATGTACTATTATTTATATAACCTTTTAGTAGTCTACTTTCGAATGTCAAAGATATCGATGGGACATTCCACGTGCGTTGTCTGTGCTACAAGAGCGTTAAATCGAACTAAATCGGCGTTCTGTTCTATATAATACACGTCACTAGCTCGCTCTGCTCCAGAATATACAGTAACAAGGTCTGCTGATCTTCCAACGGAAACAAATACTACTAACACATTGTCCATATTGAGAGCCTGCCTCTCTCGTAAGATACCATCCACGTCAGTCCAGCCCTCGTTAGAGAACACCACTAACATTTTCCGGGAGTTCGGCCGATTGCTATTAAACCCATTTTCACGGACAAACGTTAAGGCAGCGGTTATATTTGACTTTTGGTTTGTCGTTGCAAGACAATCTGGCTGTTGAGAAGGATCTTGTCTCGATCTGTATATTGATTAATGTTAAACTTAAATGTAGCTGTCAAGTCGAACGTGACCATGCCGACTTGAGGATTTGGGTTATAGTCCAGTGCTTTGTATAACAGGTCCTTAAGTGCATCCAGCGTTTGTTGTAGAACAGTCTGATGCTTAGAAATATCAACCACAAACACCATGTCCGTCATTGTGTTGAGTAAACAATCTGCAAAAAATGTCAATATCAAATATACTATTGTTGTTGATTCCATAAATCAGCAAATAGTTTAAAGTAAACATGCATTAATGAGATTTTTGCAGCAATTACTTAAAGACGTGTAGATTGATTAAATGTTAACAATTTGTCTTGGATTCAATAATTTAATCAGCTCCGACTGTTTGGTTTTCTTTATTTTAAAAAATGAAGAGTTTCTTAGGTATATAAAAATAACGTATATGTATAATATTCTACTGATGTTATAAAAACAGAAACCAAACAGTTGGAATATTTCGTTGGATATTATATTCCAAGATTTTAATGAAGGTACTTCTAAACAAATAATCAATACAAGAATATTATTAATTCAAATTGAGTTGAACAATTACCTGTACAGCTAGTGTTCACGGTCTCTATTAGGATGACATTTGTGGTATCATCCTCCTTGCCTCCTGAAAATACATATTGGCTGGCTGTAGCTAACTGGAGCAGTTCAGTCTGATCGACTTGCTCTCCATTCCCAACGGTTAGAACTTTAATTCCTCGACTTTTCAATGTTTGAGCGTCTTTTACTGCTTTCGTTCTCAGAGTAGAAAGCCCGTCAGAGACTATAATTAGGTACTGAAACACCTGTGCTCGAGCCCCAAAAGATGACGAAATACCAAATACCTGTAACGGTAACAGACATGTACATGTACATACAATGAATATATAAACTTTATTTATTTTACAAGTATGAAACAAGTTTTTCAATCTTACATTAATCATTCTCGTTGGCCTGAAGAATGTCTTAATGTGGGAGTAAACTGAAGTACCCGGAGGAGCCCTACGTGATCGGGCGGATGACCAAATACATTTTCACGTTCGATCGAGATGTGAATTCCGGCCGTCTTGATGAAAGGCGAGTGCGCCGCCTAACAACCTGATGCATTCCACATAAAGACAATTTAATCGTGAAAAGTAACGGTAAAATAGAATTTGCCAACGTATTAACACGTTACAATATAGTTTTGTTTACAAGGATATCATAAAACATGGATGTCTATTGGCTTATATTGTCGTATACCGTCTTACCTCCTTCGCCTTGTCTAAGGCCTTGTCGAGGTAGGAGGGTCCCATGATAGGTGATATGTTATCAATGGCGGAAACCAAATCTGCTTTGTCTGTGTAGGTACTGAAGGAAAACTCCATGGTTGCATCAAATGAATATGTAATGACTGCTATTTGAAAATCATCGGCTCCTATAGGTAACTTATTGACGATTGCCGTGACAGTTGCTTTTGAATCGTTGAAATGTTTCTCCGTATTAAATGAGGAATCGATAATGAACAGGATATCTGCCGGCCCAGGCCTGCAATCTGTAATGTTTTAAGATCTCTTGACATTAGTGATTAATTTAAGGTACATTGAATATAACTGTACACCAGACCAGATTGTATAGCATAGTAGAACCTGCCGGGCACCTTACCAATAAAATTAAGACTTTTGAGAGATTAAATATGCATTAGAACCAAGACATAATTGTACTTTGTAATGCAGCGTGATGTAGGTAACTCAATATATAAATATATAATAGTATCCGTCGTTAAAATTTCAATGACACACATTTCGTCTGCAGATTATGTATAAATACTACAAAATCAATGAGGAGATGTCATCTTGTTGAAACTAAATACTGACGTCACAACTGAGATGTCAGTGTTAAAACGTTGGCTTCGATTTTATCTTGACATCGTAACGAACACTGTAATACCACTGTACATTATACATTAAATGTCAATATGTGTTTGTTGGGGGGGGGGGGGGGNGAAATAAATAGCTGACTGTTTGATGGTTTACTGACAGTGCCATATACGTTCATGTCCTCAGTCATGTGTATACAACTAAAATGTGTATAACACTGAATGTGTTTTGAAAGGTAATAAGTTAATTAAATTTTGTTAACTCAGAGAATGTCAAAGGGTGAAAGTGAGAAGTGGCAAAAGAATAAGTAATATTGTACGACATTTGGACAATGGAGTTGTCATCAATCACTTATAAATGCCATAGAAGATAAACCTGTTCAGTAAATAGCAGGGCCGTATTACCTATTTCACAAGTAGTTCCTTGGTATCTGTTTGTACAGGCACAGCTAAAGCTGTTCGCGTCCCGGTCACATGTTCCGCCATTTACACAAGGAACACTATGGCAGGCGTCAACTAAAAATCAGAGAATACTAACACATGAGGCATACACAAACGGTGATTAACACTTGTGTCATGACAAATCTCACGAAACATCCCATTCAAAGGCCCAATAAAATTTCGGCTGTAATGTAAAACTTCAACCAATCAATGCAAGTTAGTATATCTTTGGTTCATACTATCTGCTGCCTCATGCTCTCATATCTTGTACAAAGGGAGGTAAATCCTGCAAAACAATCGCTTGATCAATTTAATAACTTGTTTTGTTGTTCCCTAATTTCCTTAATGAATCATAGGCTAGAAAAAGTTTACAATTTATATGTATCGGGAATTAATTCGGCTTTAAAGTGATTTATCCCCGGTTTGCTTTGGGATTTCGTTTAAAGCTATTGGTACGATGACGATTATTATTATATCATCCAAGAGAGATAGATATGACATTAAGATAGATATCTTCTTCATTTCCAAGTTATACAATAGTTTTAAGTTCTAAATATATGGTATACTTCTGTAAAGAACTTATGTGACATGAGGCACGAAGTGGATAGGTAAGGTAAGGTAATACGGTATATTTATAGATTGATGTGTTTTTGTTTATCTTGCTATCCGGGGGGAAATCGGAATGTTAATATGGGTGTATGTATTCAATAACTGCCCGAAACCAACCACATTTAAAATGTACATGAATACTAGCAATTATTATTGTCGAATTCGGTACTTCACTGGTATTCTAGTAATTTGGTTCTGTATAAACCTCATCTTCTTGATGTCAGCTAGCAGTGCTCCAAGACAATGTATCTATGTTATACATATATATCTATATACGCTTAAGAGTGTACAGTGCTCCAAGACAATGTATCTGTGCTAAACATATATCTCTATATACGCTTAAGAGTGTACAGTCCCCAATATAATGAGTATATGCTATACATATATCTCTATATAAGCTTAAAGTGTACAGTGCCCCAATATAACGAGTCTATGCTATACATATATATCTATATACGCTTAAGAGTGTACAATACCCCAAGATATTGAGTCTATGCTACATATATATATCTATATTAGCTTAGGAGTGTACAGTGCCCCAAGATAATGAGTCTATGCTATACATATATCTCTATATAAGCTTAGGAGTGTACAGTGCCCAATGATAATGTGTATATGCTATACATATATCACTATATAAGCTTAAGAGTGTACAGTGGCCCAAGATAATGAGTCTATGCTATACATATATCTCTATATAAGTTACGAGTGTAAAATGCCCCAAAAAATGTGTCTATGCTATACATATATCTCTATATAAGCTTAAGAGTGTACAGTGCCCCAATAAAGTGAGTCTATGCTATACATATATCTATATATATATATATACGCTTAAGAGTGTACAGTTACCCAAGATAATGTGTCTGCTATACATGTATGCCTAGATATGGAACATCAACACAATAACACAATAAATGCATTACATTATGGGAGGATCTCACGTCTTCCCGGCAGATAAAAGTTTATGGTGATTACGATGTCATTTGGAACCAATTTTCAGTAGTTAACTAGCGAATGGGTGGTGTAACAAAGGGTTTAAAAAGGACTGGTAGGGCACATTAATAACACTTCCAAGTTATAATCAGCGACACATACCCTTCTATCTGTCCCTATATAAATTGATGGCAGAAAATACTATAGAACCTCGAACATATATACATATATAGATACCACGAGTATTTCACTGTAATTATTTTCTTTTTTGTCTGTTCAAAATATAGGAGAGACTTTCGCATTTGTCAAAAACCATCAACTTAAAGTGGTAAAAAGAGCCATTATTGGTCGATTTTGACCAAATATAACAAAGTAGTCTAAGAAAATGTGTTGCATAAAACACAGGTTAATTTCGGGCAAGTGTTCTGGTCAAAATGCAGCATTTATGGAACAGTAAATTACTGACTTGTCATTGTTTCTTAAAACATCACCTGCCTATTGCTATTAGATATGTTGGCATTCGGAGAGCACCCCTAAATATCCCTATTCCAAATGTTAGCGCGAAGAATTGTGGCTAGTCTATTTGAGTTTCAGTTTTGTTTTAAGTTTTGGCAATACCCAACATTAATTCCTTTATCCCTCCAACAACCCTCCTGCTAGATCAAGATGTATACAAATAGAGGAACCTGATTATGTGAATATAATGAGAAATGAGAGGCTAAGAAGGAAACAAGAGGTTATGCATGCGAGAGCATATTTGCCAAAATATATGGCTGTAATTGAGTAAAACATCCACAACTGTTTTCACCAATAACACAATTTATCAAACGAACTAATAAATATAATTGTTGTGACACAATCATTTCATAATAAAAAAAGCCATACATTCCTGATTTGTATCATGACGTCACAAAAGAGAAAAATGACAAAGAAGAACCTTGTTTTGCAATGGTACTTTTTAAGTTACGATTATGTTATAAAAGTATCCTACATTTGTAAACTAATTAAAGCTTAGTAAGAAATAGGGAATTGTCAGAATGACAACCAACAAATTTAAAAATTACACCTTGTGTAATTTTTGTTGTTACTGAATGCCCTGAGTATAGTACATCCTTGTAAGGGAGATGGGATATCAATAACTAGGTTTGGAGCCGAAATCAGCAGACATTTCCAAAAATGACATCAATGTGTGACGGATTAATCCAACAAACATATTTATAAACATCTTACGAAGCAACTACAATAACATTAAAATATGATATAGGCAAGGAAAATAGAAAAATATTTTGGATCGGAAATAAAATTTGAATGATCTTGAACAAAGCGGCAATAACAAGGAAAACGATTATATTCCACTTCTTTCCAAGAACATAAAGTACGACCTCATAACACTAATGCTAAACTGTGACACATTTTCTGTGATGTCACCCTTGATTCCTGAATGTTATCACAGTTAATTTATGGTATTGCAATACTCAGAATTAGTATTATTTTCATTTCTTTCATTTTTGTTTTAGTGTTTTCTGCTGTGGATCTTGGCACTGACACTGCCCGTTTATTCTCCGTCTTCTCGCCTTAGTTACGTATACTGGTATTACCACTTACCGTATTCACAAGTGTCGCCATAAAAACCAGATGTACACAAACACGTGAAATCGGACCCTATCTGGCGGGAACAGGTCGCTCCATGTTCACAAGGCAGACCAAGACAGGCATTTTCTACAAGAAGAAGCAAGAAAAACGTGTAACGGTTTGTACATATTAGTTGAAGGATGATGCGCTCAAGGTGTTCACTTTTAACACCAAAAATATAAAATAGTAGATGAAACATCTGATTTCTAAATCATTTTTGTCTGCATCCCATTCACGCGGAGTTCGGTTATTTGTGATACTGACTCGGAGTTGCTATTTTTAGAAACAACAGGTTAATATTTCCTTTAGGACATTGCTCCAACGTTACAATGCCTTCTGCAAAATACAGTAGTTTTTTCTCTTCACGTTTCATAAAGTTTCATCGTTTTGTTTAAATAATGAAATCTAATATATCAATTTAAGACTTTTATTTTAGTGAACATGTATTTATATGAACCTTAACAGAGTAATATCAACCACGACCAAAAAAGCCTACATTGATAAAGAAGTAATGTTATACATCTAACATCGAACAGAACAATACCAAATATGTTCAAACAATATGAATATTGTTGACCATTAAATTGTTAAAAAGAAAAATTCTCAACAACGAGTCTTTAGTACTTTCATCTCTAGGAGAATCTTCAGTACATACATAAATATGTATATATATCTTTGATTTTATCCAGAAATATCTAAGATATATACGGTACCTGTACAATTTTTCTTATAGTGATTGGGGCAGGGTGTAGACAGGTAGCACGTGTATCCACTTGAACACGAGTCTGGTTTACAGAAGTGTTCGCGGTGGGATTCAACATAGATCTGAAATTATAAAATATCGTTAGTTGAACTTTGACCATTTCCTTATGAAACCCGTTTTAATAGGTACAGACATTTGTCTATCGCTATTTTTTTGAAGAGGAACTTTTTCTAATATTTTTTTTCTATTACTGACGCTCAACCATTGGTCTTTCCAAAAGATTTTAAAAATAAACAAGTTCATGAGGTTATTATTTTTAATCATGATTAAGGTCATAGGAGTGTATTGCTAAACGGAAATAGGAAATATATCCCTAGTTGAAAATCCAATGTAGGGAGACAGTATCACAATTTCCGCATAATCTAATGTTTAATATAAAAGTGATGAATATTGTATGCTTATTATTGACAGAACAGTGTGTTCTTTCAATATTAAAGTATTGCAAAGCAATCCAGGCATTAATTCAGTTGTTTTTTAATCAATGAGTCACATGTGTCCATTTTTCTGTACTTCAGAAACCGGCTACCTATTTCACTACTGTGAAGTTTTTCAAGAACGATAACTTTTGCTTTTATTATAAAATGTCAATTTTTAATCGTTTATAGATAATTAATTGTACACAATTTCAGCATTTATTAAATTGATATACATTAATGCAATACTAATATATGTTAGTATCATTTTTATTGACATTATTTTTCAAATAATTGTGTGTTTCATTTTTTTTTTCAAAATTCACTCCTTTTTACATAAATTTCCTTTTAAAATCCTTAAAATTCTGACAACCTATATTTTTTTTTTGTGGCAGAAAATGTTCTTTACTTCACAGCAATATATCTACAAAGAATAAATTCTACTGAGAAATGGCGACACAATGCTATTACCTTAACAACAATTACATGAAATGTTTGTGCGATTAATGCCATGTATTTCATATCCAAAGATATACAATTATATGGTTAATTTTACCGATATTTTATGCGTTTAATGCTATGCTTAGGACACTCTACACCTATATACAACACATACTTTGTAATAGTTGTTATTAACAATGATTAAAAGATCCTGTTTGTATGATAACAGATGTTTTCTCTTTATTGTCCACAGGTTTCACTGAATGTCCTGAACTCTGTTTTAGTCTACATGTCCCACCGGAAGTCCTGAACTCTGTTTTAGTCTACATGTATGTACCACCGGAGGTCCTGAACTCTGTTTTAGTCTACATGTCCCACCGGAAGTCCTAAACTCTGTTTTAGTCTTCATGTCCCACCGGAAGTCATGAACTCTGTTTTAGTCTACATGTCCTACCGGAAGTCATGAACTCTGTTTTAGTCTACATGTCCCAGCGGGAGTCCTTAACTCTGTTTTAGTCTTCATGTATGTACCACCGGAGGTCCTGAACTCTGTTTTAGTCTACATGTCCCATCGGAGGTCCTGAACTCTGTTTAAGTCTACATGTCCCACCGGAGGTCCTGGAATCTATTTTAGTCTACATGCCCCACCGGAGGTCCTGAACTCTGTTTTAGTCATCATGTCTCACCGGGAGCCCTAACGTCTGCTTTAGTCTACAGGTCTGACGGAAGTCCAGATCTCTTTTATAGTCTACATGTCACCTAAATACATTATCTTATTTTGATAACGGAAAAGTTTATAGAAAATACATCAATCATGTAATTTGCAAGTATATTCACAAGCATAAACGTTGGTTTGTCTACTTATTTATTAAATCTGTAGTATATTTACTAGATGATGATAATTCCAAAGCTACATTTATTAAGAATATTCTTAAAATGTCTGTTTGACAGGAGTTATTATATTTATTTATCACAATGTATAACCATGCAAACATTAAACACAAATCATAATGGATTCCGTTCCCAACGATTCAAGGAATAGTGGATCGCATTACTTGATTTCTTTTGATAGATTCATAACTTGAATTTGGAAATGCAACATAAATCCTATGAAGAGAATTTGTTCTAATCTGTATTTTCTTATTCCTTAACCTCTTATGTATCCTCCAGATTTACAGTTTACTTATGTGGTAATAATTGGAACTGCAATACCGTATTGTGTTGATAGGCTAAACACACTTAAAGATATTAACAGTGGCTATTTACCATACAAAGAATGGTTGTTCACCATACAAAGAATGGCTGTTTACCATACATTCCATTTTGTTTTCCTCGCAATAACCTTCCTGGTTTTGACACGAGGATGCGGTCCGGCGATGTATCCAGTGAGCTTTCGGAATGAAGGACATTGCCATTGACCTCGAGAGAAAGGGATGACTGACCTCCTCGTGTCCAGCGTGAGTAGCAGACTCTATGACAAACGAACCAGTTTAAATTACACAACCCTCACGTTTATATTTACATTTAGTCTGCATCCTTTCATTGCAATGCATTGAAGAGGCACATTTTGTTGTGTGACTATAACAACCTTTGCTATTTTATTGTCATCAATCTCTTTTTGACGTCATAAATTTATAATTGTCAACACTTAATTTGCTGTTCGAAGACCTCTTTAAATTAACTAAATAAAGCATAACTACTCTATCAAAATGTCAATATAACTAATGAATGTTTTAGCAAATATTCTTATGGTCCTATACAAAAATACATAAAGCCGGTCTTTTTTAAATTTGTCATCAAAAACAATGTGATTGTTATCTATCAACGAACCTCACCAAATTGACACTGATTTTAAGTCAATTTGGACACCGTTAGTCAGTGTTAATTAAGTATAACATAAGTAAGCCTTTCATTATGTTATTGTTATTTTTGTTTATATAAATATTTTTGAATAATTAAAAAAAGACAAACTTCAGAGAACCTAAGTATAGTATGTTTCGTATGAAATCAAAATTGTGTTCAGAATCACAATTTTTAAAATGGACCGCAACGATAAGCACTAAATGATGGACTGTATTTCATCATTACATTTATATATATATATATATATATATATATATATATATATATATACTTATATAAGCTCCTGTATCTAGAGTTTAATTTAGTATTGATATAAGTTTCTGACATTTTTACAAACTTTAACTGATATAAAGGGATTAAAAATTTTTTTTTTTTAAAAAAAAAAAATTTTTAATCCCTTTATATCAGTTAAAGTTTGTAAAAATGTCAGAAACTTATATCAAACCTAAATTAAACTCTAGATACAGGAGCTTATTTAAGTATATATATATATATATATATATACTTAAATAAGCTCCTGTATCTAGAGTTTAATTTAGGATTGATATAAGTTTCTGACATTTTTACAAACTTTAACTGATATAAAGGGATTAAATATTGCTTTTATCAAATAGAACGGTTGACGGATTGTGTAGGCCTTGAGACAAAGTCAACATTAGCTGCTTCGCTGCTCATTAACTATGTCTTAATATCAACTCAGTTGACGTAAGGAAATCGAACAAGTAATATTAAATCTCTATATAATTCTATAAGCTTTCGTTTACAAAGAAAATATCGAAAAGTTTCAGTAGGAGCGTGGAAGGAGATATTTTTCAAAATCCAATGTAGATGAAGGAAATATGTTATTTTTTCATACGTAGCCCTGCACGGACGTTTCAGTTTAACCGGCATAGACACAAATACTGCTCAGTCATCAACGGCTTAGCGTTCATTCTACGTAAACTTTCATGATAAAATGAACATATATATTAACGTAGTGTTAATAAACATATAGGGATTGAATAGAATTTTTTTCATGTACATTGCGGCAATGAATAGCAGTAGCTGATCTGCATATCCTGTGGAGCGCGTTAGCTCTCCTCAGAAGATATGTAAATCAGCTACTGCTATTCATTGCCGCAATGTACATGAAAACAAATCCATTCAATTCATATATTTACGTAACGATGAACAACAATAAAAATGTTGTAACACTTTTTGTAAATTTAATATTTTTGATATCAGTATCGGACAGAAAACCATAAAAAAAGAACAGCCAGAACTCAAGCCTACACACAAACTTCAAAGGTTCGACTTGCGCCGATCAGCTGATTTGTTAAAACGAAAAAAACCCACTATAATCTCATAATAAACAACGCTTGGTATTTCCTTTCATGTTTGAAAGTTGATCTTATTTCGGTTTTTTTGCACTTAACGCTGCAAATTACATATTTAGTAAAAGTTTATGTCCGCACTATTTCAAACAACGGTCACCATAGTAACTATCCAGGGCATTCGTCGGCCGAGCATCCTGTCGGCGGTGGGCAGTGCTCATTTAAAGTTGAATGTAAATCCGTGGGAATGTGCTGTTTGCCTGAAATCCTGCTGAGGTAAATGAAGATAACTTGGTGGATGAAGTGCCCTGTGTCATTACAGAGTTCTCTGATGTACTAGTTGATGTCACGGGCACTACCCAGCCAGACGTTTGGGTGTTCGAAAGTTCGTGACCACGATCGCGAGGAACCGATGGCGAGTCGCCATTACACATCATGATTATGTCCCGCGATGGAGTAGCCAAGATAGTGTGAGGCACTTGTGATACCCGTTAGTGTTCTGGATTACCGTCTGAGTGCATAGATAGTGGTTGAATATTTTTTCAGCGACCGAATCCGGTTTTATATATCAACAATTGAAGCCATTGGAATACATGCGTTTTGTTGGGGCTTCAATAGAGGAAAACCCTGATATTTGTTTTGTTTTGTGTTATGATTGATTGTTGCATAGCTAGTCTGTAATAAATTCAAAAGATTTAACTCGCAGCTGTTCGTGGAACTCAAGTCCCTTGGTCACAAAATGGATAGCCAGGTTGTACCATACGTTCTGTCGGAGGATGTAAGGGGAGAATACGGTACTAAGCGTAGTAATATCAAGTGGAGTTTGTGTGTAAAATCAGCTGACCGTTACACGTGACTGGTTGTCATTCATGATGTTTTCATGATGTTTTCATGATCTAGTGCATGCTGTTTTGAGTTGGTAGGTTCATGTAGAGAAGAAACAGTGAGAATGTAAATATAGATTCATATATGCACAAATTTACTATAATTTATCATTTTTTAATATGTATTATTTGGAATAACTATTTACAATGTATTTACACAAATGTCCAATAGATATATACTAGTACACGTATTTACACAATATAATTGTGTTCAGTAGTTTCTTTCTTTCAGAAATACGTCCCCTCTCGTGCACCACACTAAACTCAACTGACCTATATCACACACACACAACCTGTCCTATCTCCACTGTAACACACACCACCCTTTGTTCTCATGACACCGGTCATTCTCAATCAACATTTCTCCCTAACGGTCCGAGCCTTAATTGACAACTTAATAAGATCTCCAGAACCAAGTAAAATGTCTCTACATTTAAATTGCACGCCTAATCGTAAACAAATAAACAACTACAGACTCTCCGCAGACACTCACTGATACGTACAGCTGTGGCTGACACGACTCATTAATTAGAACCACTGACCACTCTGACCACTAATGGCCCACTCGACTCTCCTCCTACTCTCAAAGATAACACTTTTTCACAATTTCATTTGGTGGACTACGGTAATCTAGTGGTAGGACGCCGGGCTCGTGACAGATTAGCTCTGTCCAATGATCACTATATATGACATGAATGAATATGTAAACATTTCTAAAGTATTGCTAAGTTATCTGTACGTACCTGGCAGTAAACATACAACAATATAGGCCAGGATCACCACGTCTGTCATCGTCGACATTTTTAAAGGACGCTAAAGGGAAAAAACGCATTATGAAATAAATCATTTACAATAAATATACCTATTTTAAATAAGGAGCTAGCCTGCCTCCACTGTATAATAAAATGTACCCTAGTTATACTGAAGACGGGGTCCATAAACACAAAGAACGTTGTCTAACATTTAGTCGCTCAATTGTAAACATTACAACACATACATTTGAATTTTTCAGAACTATAGCAGACTTGCATTGCTAATTTTGAGGTTACTTGCTGTATTATTTTTATATTAAAAATCATTTTAGCACCAGTAACCCCCCCCCCCCCCCCCCCCCCCCCCCCCCCCCCCACATACACACACACACCAGTATCATAAAATGTTGCTCCCAATTAAATAATGTTTTAAATGCATTGTTGATTGTAATTGTATTTTCATTTTACATGTAGAACGAACTAGTACATTGATGAAATATGTTAAATTCTTGTGAAAGTGCGAATTTTTTTGCCAAATTGAATAAGGTTGAATTTACGTTTTGTAAATATTCTTTCATTCCTTACTACACATTACGATATTTCGTACTAGAACTAAAAGTATTGAGACGGCTATAAAGCCATTTCCTTCTACAATATATTATACCCTTGTTCACGGAGTCATCCCACGTTTTATGGGTATGGTCTATAACATTAACCTAGCTGTTACAATATTAAGCAAACGAAATCAAATAATTCATAGTACATGTGAAAGCATAGAACAAGAAATAATTCTAATGTACCCTTAGCATAATAATACCGGTAAAATAGGTGCACTATTATGATCGATGAATCATAGGGGAACAATTAAGGATTACTTACGTGTATTTAATATATATATATATATACTGTTGTATCAGCCTTTACAGCTCAACCCATGATTACATAGTCGACGTACTTGACAAACCTTACCTTACTACGTGAATGTCTCCGCTATCAACCGTTACAAGTCAGCACAGACTTACAAATGTAGCAGATATTAGTTGTCTGTACATGCAATTACATGTAACAAGGTAACACTACTTCCGTCTTGTTGGTTTAAATGATTTACGTTGGACACTATTTCAAATTTTAAACAAGGTGGTTATGGTTCCCACGATACAACACATGCAATAACTCCTCCGCGTTCTGTTTGCCATTTTTATTTAATATAAAAATGTTAAGGACTGGTTTTACCACCTGGGTTTACCCCACGGAAACCCTCCGTAAACGGACCCGGAAGGTTAGAACATAAAATTATTTTACAAATTAAATATCGCATAACGTCGTCTGTTCGTATAACTGTAAACAATGAAAACAGCCTGGCATCTAGCTTAACATGCTCCGGCAGGCTGATCATACATAATTTTACAACAGACAATAGGATGTGGCATGACAGGAACAGGAAAGTCCAATCAACAACTTAAACAGAAACCAGAATAACCATCGTTTAAATCATCACAACGAAATGCAGTTTAGTTTGGTAATTGTTTGTCATACGTTCAGATAAATTGGGCCTTAAAACAGTCAGTTAATCTTAAAATCTGTGTAAAGGAATGACAATACGAAGTTGAAAATGCTGAAACTCTTTTTCATACACTTTCTCACAATTTGTCGTCATCAAAATAAATTAATTCTAATTGATATATAACGTGTTGTTCAGTAAGTCACAGTGATTAATCATGGCTTTTTAATTACGAGATGAAGAGTTTTGCAATTCAACTATATGATAATCACTGTCGATTTGTGAAAATCAAAGTTGGTTTGACGAAATGCCGCCATTGCCTTTAAATAAAAACCAGTAAAGAAAACAAATAATCTTCTCTGTCATTTTTACAAAGGTACACATTAAAATTCCAACGTAAAAGGAAAAGCAGTAAGGATATCAATTATATAAAATTGCAAATCTTTTGCAGAACTCTGTTTACTTAAATGTCTTAAACACAAGTAAAATAGATGCACACTATATTATTGTATGTAGATACGTCAACAATGAAAATAATACTTTAATCAACATGTTAAGACGCTACATCAATCAATGCTGAACTTATTAATTAGTTGATATAATTTATACGCAAAACTTAATTTGAACATTCTTTTCTTTTAGAAATAAATAACTTTTACTAAAAGAAACGAGCATATTTACAACTGTACTAAATAAGACAACGGTTGTTATTTTAATTAACAGTCTTTCCCCACAACGCCTTAGGAAATTGACTCGGTAGACTCAAAAATCATGAATGCACGAACTCTTAATTGTGACTAATTTCTAACACGAATTAATCAAAATACAAAACAAAATGAAGACAAAGCTTTGTCTACATTCAAAGGTATGGGATAATCTGAACAAAGTACTTTGTTTACTCCAAAATAAAGTGCATGCCATCTACTTTTCAATGATCACCTTAATAGAAATAAAAATAAACTAAATACTCATATGTTAACCCTTGGATCCATATATTTTTCTCTTTACGTTTCCGTATTTGCAGTTACTATCTTAGAACCCCTATTTAGACTGTTTGCAGAACAGTGGTAAGTGTTATGACGGCGTGTTAAAGTAATAACGTTCCAGTAATATGACACTTTAAACTGACCCAGTCATAAACAACAACGCAATAAATCACCTAGTGATATGTACATGTGAGATTTGAATCGTCCCGTATATACTGCAGCAAGTTTTATATTGAGTTAAACATTTCAAATATATAGCCGGCAAGGGGAAGTCTTTTGTCACCTGTGCCTTCTGCGATAACAAATCTGTTTGTGTGAAATAGAGTTAATACTCATGATGTCTAGCTGTATTGTTAAGTATAGAAATGTCTACTGTTGATACTCATTACAAAACTGTAAAATCGTAATAGTTTATCATAAAACTTGAAAAAGTGAACACGCAAACACAATTAGTTAACAATGTACATGTAACAATGTGGTAATCCGAACAGACAGTAAGGTACACTTACCCAATAATCATTTGAAGTGTTGTATCATTATTTAAATGCTTTAACGCACTTATGTATAACAAATATACCGATAGCAGCTTTATTTTTTCAACACAAAACTATGTTTACTTATATCACGCTTCCCACGTTTTGTTATTTGTAATATTGTGCTTGATGTTAAGTGTTTCTCACAATATAATGATAATATATATGATGACAACAATTAACACGTATCACTGTCGTTTATCAAACAAATCAGGAACACATTCGGCGCGAGACGTCTGAGCTATCAGGGCCCTCAGTTTGTCCTCGTTGTGATTCTCCTCGTCATTTCCGACGTAGTACATATACACGTCGCTTGCTTGGTCGGCGACAGAATACACGATATCAAGCTCGGCTGAGAGTCCCACAGGAACAAATGCCACAGTGACATTGTCCATGTTCAAGGCCTGTCTCTCACGTCGATACCATCCACGTCTGTCCAGCCTTCATTACAGAACGCCACCACAAACTTTCGGCTGGTTCATCGAGCACCACTTAATACAGAAGTACGAACAAACGCTAACGCTGCTTTGACGTCAGTCTCCCGATCGTACGTAGTAATACCTATCTGACTCTTGACAAGTATACCGTCGGTGCCTTGATCATCAGCCAGGCAAAACTTCACATGCTGACGGACATCAAACGTGACCATCGCTATCCGTGTATCGGAGAAATACGCCGGACCTAATGTATGAAGTGGTATTAAGATGTAACTTCTAACAACACAATGTCGGAGACCTGTTAATAAGGCAGTCTGGACAGAATTTTATGAAGATTTCAATTCAGTACGTAAGCATAATTATTATCTACTTAAATTCAACTTATTTATTAAAACAACAATTATGAAGATGTTACCAACTTTTATTTATTACTCTGGTTGGTTCAGATGGAAAAGGGTGTCCTTTTTATGTTTTTAAAGAAACTGAAGTACCCAGAAAAACACACAAAGTTTCGGGCAGGTGGCCTCATACCATCTCAAGTTAAAATCTTGAAATTAGCCTACTGCCCAAATATTGATGAATATACTTGGGAGAATAAGCCATCGGTAGGTTTTTTCAGAGTTCATGGTTTTAATTACGTGTATTTATTCAATTGCTTGAACTGGTTCATTTGTTCTGATCTGATTTATTTGTTCCCAACGTCTGGTCGTGTGTTCTGGCACCTGTGTTTTTTTGTCTCTTGTAATGGTTCCTGCGGTCTGGTCTCCTATACTTGTCCCTGTGGTCTGGTCTCGTGAACTGGTTCCTGTGGTTTGTTCTCCTAAATTGGTTGCTGTGGTTTGGTTTTGCGAACTGGTTCCTGTGGTCTGGTCTCGTGAATTGATTTATGTTGTCTAGTCTCGTATTCTGGTTCCTGTGGTCTGGTCTCGTGTACTGGTTCCTGTGGTCTGGTCTCCTATTCCTTTTCCTCTGTTCTTATCTCGTGAACTGGTATTATGGTCTGGTCTCCTATTCTGGTTCATGCGGTCTAGTCTCGTTAATTGGTTCCTGTGGTCTGGTCTCGTATTCTGGTTCCTGTGGTCTGGTCTCGTGTAACTGTTCCTGTGGTCTGGTCTCGTGTAACTGTTCCTGTGGTCTGGTCTTGTGTAACTGTTCCTGTGATCTGATCTCGTGTAATGTTTTCTGAGGTCTGGTCGCATGCATTGGTTTCTGTGGTTTTGTGTCAATTACTGATTCCTGCGGTCTTCTTGTGTATTGGTTCTTTTGTCTTATATGTTCTGGTTGTTTTGGTTTTGCTTCATGTACTGGTTCCTGCGATCTTTTCTCGCGTAAGTGTTCGTGCAGTCTGATCTAATGGTTTACGTACTCTAATCGCAGGTACTGGTTTCAGTTGTCAAGTCAAATGAACTGAAACGTCGACTTGTTTGATCTCCTCATTGGCTGGTTAGTTTGTTTTTAGTTGACAACATGATTATTTTGGTCTGATCTATTGGTCTCGATACTTTGATCTAGCCCCTTTGTCTCGTAGCTTGTATTGGCCCGTGGTCTGATATCTAAGTCTGTCTGGTCCCTCGGTCTTTTTCCTTGGATCTGTTTCTATGATTGTTCCCATTGGTCCGGTCTCTCGTTTTTTTTCTAAGATATGTTTCAATGATTGTTTCCATTGGCCTGGTCTCTCGGTCTTTCCAAACAATGCATGACATGTTTGATAATCACTTGCGTTTGTGAATTACATAAACGTACATATAAGATCTTTGTGTATTAAACTTGGACTTAAATGACCCGACACGACGACATTACATATCGAGTTAGCCCGTTAATTATTATCTAAAGGCATGTACTAAAATATGGACTTATCTCATACATGTAAGTCTGGTCTAATGTCATGTTCTGACTTCAAATGAATGGGCTAGTTCCTTATCTTTAGAAAACACGTATATCTACCCACTCATGTGTTGAATCATAGAACAACCATAGGCCAACATGTTGATTCAGAGTAACGATGTTCAGTTTTGTATAAACTGTTAAGGCGAACTGTTAGACCAGACAAGATTAAGAATATTAGAAAATGGTTTCCCAAGTTTTACACACTGCAGTTGTATGCATTTAATGTCTCATTTCTTGAAACTCTGTCTTCTATAAACAGTTGTCATTGTAAAATTGCTTCAAATAATCGCTCATGACAATCAACTTATCGTTATAAGTATTTACATATATTTATGATTATGAACATAAAAGCTGAATTATAGCATTTTGCAAACATATTATCAGCTTTATCTTTAAGCAAAATATCTTAATGTGCGCTTCTTGATAAGGTATCCTTTCCTACGTATATAATTAATTTTTGCTTGACGTTACTATAAAATGTATCTTAGAAAACAGGTGTTGGAATCAATATGTACCTGTCTATAACTGTTATAATGTGATCCGAACAAACATGTACAGGCGTTTGGAAGGTTGAGAGAACTTACGATGCTGACAGTTGGTTCCTTGGTGTTCGTTTGTACAGCCACAGTTGAAGTTTGATCCTACCCTAGAACACGTCCCTCCATTTTCACACGAATAGGAGTGGCATTTATCCACTGGTAGTGGAAAATGCATATATCAACATGTAAGATTTTTTTCAGAAAATAAATAAGAAATGTATTTTTTGTTAATTGTATATCTGAGAATGCTGTACTGAATATTTTGTAAAATCACGCCTGTTTTGGTAACAACAAATAGAGTAACCCAAAAATGGTAACTATATAATTGACTGTGAAACTTCTGTTTATTTATATCAATTAGTCGTGGTTTGTAGAATGTAACGCAATTCCGGTTTTATAACATAATTAGTATATGTTTGCAAGATTGCTGTTACATTAATGTAATTTGAATGTCGGGAATAGTTCTCTAAAATGCATTACAGCCATCAATCAAAATATTCTTGACAATCTTTAGAAACACTAGAATATACGAACCGTATGCCCAGGTCTCTCCGTAGTACGCTGTTGTACACGCACACGTGTACGTAGTACCCACCGTTTTGCACGTGCCCCCATTCTTACATGGTATCCCGAGGCAAGCGTTTGCTTAAACAACATATCATAAACAAATTGTTGTCTACAATCTACAAATAATTATCATTCTTAGTGCAATTGTTACGTTAAACTCACGTACATATTTTAGCCACACCATATTTTAAAGAAAATAAATGAGAAAACAAAGAGCAAAAAGGAAATAATATGTTTGTATGCTCTTTTTTTCTCCTTCTTCTGTCAGTCAAATATTCGAACTTTACGTAATATGTGATTTTTGGTGAAAACATTTTCTGGTATATTCACGGGATTGAAGGAAACTTTGTTTCTCTTTTAACAACTGTCATAGGTGGGGGAATTTAATTACCCCATTTGTTCATATAATTGTCGTTTTATTGAATATGATAATCTGGTATAGAAGGAATCAACTTACTACATGGCATCACATTGAACATTTTATTGATTAAGCGAGTGCCAAAAAAAGTGAAATTATGACGTTACGTAAAATTTAAGAAATTCCCATTTTCAAAATGACTGCCAAATTGGTCTTATTTCATAAAAAGCAGGTCCAATGTGCCTGCATCGCTCACCTGGTATTGATCTCACAACTATAACCTTAAAAGTGGACTAAAATTAAGCTACAGGCAAAACATCAATGTTTTGACTCAAAGTCATTCAAAAGAAACTGTTAAAAGATTTAAACACATTTGACCCCTGTGAATTTGAAAGTCGAATAATGTCATTACATGGAACAAAATGCATAGTCCTTCATCTCAGCATGCAACTTTTTTGGCACTTAGTTATTCAGTTGCTTAAAGATTTAAACATGTTGACCCCTGTAACCTTGAATATAGGTCAAGGTAATTCATTTTAACAAACTAGCCCTTCATCCAAGCATGATACAGGCCAAATATCATCACCCTAGGCATTTTGATTATTCAGAAGAAGTTTTGTAGAGTTTTTAACATATTTGACCGCTGTGACCTTGAATATAGGTGAAGTTCATTCATTTGAACAGCTTGGTAGCCATTCATGCCAGTATGATTCTGGTCAAATATCATCACCCTAGGTCTTTTAGTTATTAAAAAAAAGTCAATTGAAAACAAAATGACTCCGAAGACGGCTGCTGCGCCAAGGCCTTTCGGGCAGGTGAGCTAAAAACAACTTGAAAAAAAGTTCTGCAAACAACAGGTGTCTTGTTTTTTGACAATGTTTTCCATTGCAAATTAACAAATCAATTAACAGAAATCAATTTTACTCAACTATTCTTATACAGGAAAATTGTGTGGATCTTTCAATCAAACATATTTTTATTAACAGATTATTTGTTAATTACGTGTACTTTCTACGATGGCCGACAAGAGCCGGACAAAATTAATTGATTTTTCATATCAGTATGTACCACATAAAAGTTTACAACACCGTGGTACATTAAAATATGAAAAGAAACATTTCTTTCTGTACCATATTAATTGTACCATGGTACACAAATGAAAAATCAATTCTTTGTGTACCATGTGAGGTAAATAACGATTAGAAACGAAATTCTAAAAATCTCATATACTTTCACATGAATCTGTACTCACAGCCGACAACAGCCGGCAGAATGATATGAAAGCTCGTCGCTTTCATTTCATTCTGTACCGCGATATGGTACACAAAGATACGCAAGCTAGTTGCTTTCATTTCATTCTGTACCGTCGTAAGGTACACAAAAATATGAAAGCTCGTCGCTTTCATTTCATTCTGTACCGTCGTATGGTACACAAAGATATGAAAGCTCGTCTTTTTCATTTCATTCTGTGTCACGGTATGGAACACAAAGATATGAAAGCTCGTTGCTTTCATTTCATTCTGTACCACGGCTCTTTTCGGCCACTGTATTGCAAAAGTTTGATTATAACTTTCCTTTCATATCATTATGTACCAACTATGGTACACAATGATATGATTTTTCACATGATTGTGTAACATAGAAAAGTGAACCATGGTACACAAAGATATGAAAAATCAATTAATTTTGTCTCTTGTCGGCCATCGAAGCTTTCCTTTTAGAATGTTTTATTTAAACAAATCAAAACGTATAGCAAACATGTATCCTATCATCTACCCTAGTTTTGACGCTGTTTTAGTTTACGATACAGTGTTCTAGCTGTTGTATTTCTCGATGCATGTGAAAATTTTTACAAAAAGCTATACGAAGACTTATTTTTAAATTACTGTCACTATTCGCTGTTGCGCTGACGTATACCCTGAAACATTAAAAGCTGCCAAAAATAAAGTGTACGCACATAAAATGACGAAAATGATAATTATTGACTTGTAGTACATGTATGTAGCTTGGATAACTTACCGTCACATCCAGTTCTATAATGTGCCGGACAGGATGCCGATATGTAGCATGTTTGACCGATTGGATAGGAATCTGGTTTACAGTATGCCTCCCGTGAACGTTCAATGTAAAGCTTTGACAAAAGAAATAGTTCGAAGTCATACCAATAAGGGGTGTAATATAGGACCAAGCAAGTCAAAACAAATGATATCATATTTTTGAAAGGTATTAACACATATTTTAAAGGCACTTTAAACAGTTGACAACTTTGCCACTTTACAATATCGTTAAAACCGACAACAATTACAAGATTTTTATGAAATTTAAACGCTCTAACATATTTGCTCTGTTTCCTGAATACAACATTACTCACGAAGTGTATTTACTCAATAGGAAACTATCTAACTGATTAACTGTTAATATTCAGAATATGTCATTCATGTTTATATGAACAAGCTTACGCGCTCACCCTACATTCTGGTTTGTTAGCTTCACAGTAATATTCATCGTTGACACACAGGTCGGCACTCCGTTTGCTGATTCTAGAGTCGGTTAGAAACGACTTGGCATCTTCCTCTTTTATCATATAGTGCGATGGGTGACTTTGCTCTATATGGGCGCTGCACGCTTTAGGCAAAAGAAACTATAGATCAAAAATAATCCGTCAATTTCTGAATACTTACAAACAAAATATGTTTAGCTCGCAGTTTATGTTCATTTTATGGTATTTGTTTATATAAATATTCTCCAAATCTGTAAGAAAAGAACGTTCTGGTTAGTGTGTCAGTACTATGCTCTTTGAAATGTAGCCGTTTGCGGCATAAAATGTTATCTGAACCAGTTGCAGATAGTGTCATGCTTATGTACATGTAGCCTTACATTGAAATAGTGCCAGCCAGGTATACAACTCGACAAGCCTGGAAATCGTCATTACCTTCGTCCTGGAGCAAATGAAAAGTACACAAATAATACAATTACAGTTAATGTGAGTACATGTACATGTAGTATCACCAAATAATCACAGTCAATACTCATAAACGAATGCGACAATTCTCACAAGTAAAGGAAACTTAATCTCGTATTAAGTAAGATTTTAAATTGACGACAATGTGCAACAACTCAATAGAGCTTAAAAAAGTGTTGCAATTATATTAATAAAACAATGTTTAAACAAACGAACGTAATTAGATATTAAATATGACCGAAAAAGAACAGATTAGATACACCACAACGTCATCACAGTAGGAAAGTACAGGTAACGTTAATACAAAAAGTTAGTGAATTGTACTAAAAAGAGATACACCAAAACAGATGGTAGAGAGTCTTGACTGAACTCTTGAAGGTAAACTCAGATTCTCAGGAAATGTAAACTTTCCTGTACAACATCCACCATTATGTTGTCCTAGTTCTGTGCAATTATGTCACCATAGTTCCGTGTCATTCTGTTTCCTTTATGTCATTATGTCGCCATATAGCTCTGTCATTATGTTGTCTTGTGTCATTATGTTGCCGTTGTCATTGTGTCGTCATCGTTACGTGTCATTTTGATGTCCTTGTGTAATTGTGTGGTCATCGTTCCGTGTCATTATGATGTCCTTGTGTCATTATATCGCCAATAGTTCCGTGTCATTATGATGTCCATGTGTCATTATATCGCCTCTAGTTCCGTGTCATTATGATGTCATTCTGTCATTATATCGCCCATAGTCCCGTGTCATTATGATGTCATTGTCTCATTATATCCCCATAGTCCCGTGTCATTATGATGTCATTGTCGCATTATATCGCCCATAGTCCCGTGTCATTATGATGTCATTGTCTCATTATATCGCCCATAGCTCTGTCTCATTCTGATGTCCTTGTGTCACTATATTGTCCATAGTTCCGAGTCAATATGATGTCCTTGTGTCATTATATCGTCCATAGTTCCGTGTCATTTTGATGTCATTGTGTCATTATATCGTGCATAGTTCCGAGTCATTATGATGTCATTGTGTCATTATATCGCCCATAGTTTATATCGCCAATAGTTCCGTGTCATTATGATGTCATTGTGTCATTATATCGTCCATAGTTCCGTGTCATTTTGATGTCATTGTGTCATTATATCGTCCATAGTTCCGTGTCATTTTGATGTCATTGTGTCATTATATCGTGCATAGTTCCGAGTCATTATGATGTCATTGTGTCATTATATCGTCCATAGTTCCGTGTCATTTTGATGTCATTGTGTCATTATATCGTGCATAGTTCCGAGTCATTATGATGTCATTGCGTCATTATATCGCCCATAGTTCCGTGTCATTATGATGTAGTACCGTGTCATTATGATGTCCTTGTGTCACTATATTGTCCATAGTTCCGAGTCAATATGATGTCCTTGTGTCATTATATCGTCCATAGTTCCGTGTAATTATGATGTCATTGTGTCATTATATCGTCCATAGTTCCGTGTCATTTTGATGTCATTGTGTCATTATATCGTCCATAGTTCCGTGTCATTTTGATGTCATTGTGTCATTATATCGTCCATAGTTCCGTGTCATTATGATGTCATTGTGTCATTATATCTCCCATAGTTCCGTGTCATTATGATGGCATTGTGTCATTATATCGCCCATAGTTCCGTGTCACTATGATGTCCTTGTGTCATTATATCGCCCATAGTTCACTGTCATTATGATGTCCTTGTGTCATTATATCGCCCATAGTACCGTGTCATTATGATGTCCTTGTGTCACTATATTGTCCATAGTTCCGAGTCATTATGATCTTGTGTCATTATATCGCCCATAGTTCCGTGTCACTATGATGTCCTTGTGTCATTATATCGCCCATAGTGCCGTGTCATTATGATGTCATTGTGTCATTATATCTCCCATAGTTCCGTGTCATTATGATGGCATTGTGTCATTATATCGCCCATAGTTCCGTGTCACTATGATGTCCTTGTGTCATTATATCGCCCATAGTTCACTGTCATTATGATGTCCTTGTGTCATTATATCGCCTCTAGTTCCGTGTCATTATGTTGTCATTCTGTCATTATATCGCCCATAGTCCCGTGTCATTATGATGTCATTGTCGCATTATATCGCCCATAGTCCCGTGTCATTATGATGTCATTGTCGCATTATATCGCCCATAGTCCCGTGTCATTATGATGTCATTGTCGCATTATATCGCCCATAGTCCCGTGTCATTATGATGTCATTGTCTCATTATATCGCCCATAGTCCCGTGTCGTTATGATGTCATTGTCTCATTATATCGCCCATAGCTCTGTCTCATTCTGATGTCCTTGTGTCACTATATTGTCCATAGTCCTTATGTCATTATATCGCCCATAGTTCCGTGTCATTATGATGTCATTGTGTCATTATATCGCCCATAGTTCTTTGTCATTATGATGTCCTTCTGTCATTATATCGTGCATAGTTCCGAGTCATTATGATGTCATTGAGTTATTATATCGCCCATAGTTTTGTGTCATTATGATGTCCATCTGTCATTATATCGTGCATAGTTCCTAGTCATTATGATGTCATTATGTTATTATATCGCCCACAGTTCTGTGTCATTATGATGTCCATATATCATAATATCGCCCATAGTTCCATGTCATTATGATGTCCTTCTATCATTATATCGCCCATAACTCTGTCTCATTCTGATGTCCTTGTGTCACTATATTGTCCATAGTTCCGAGTCATCATGATGTCATTGTGTCATTATATCGCCCATAGTTCTGTGTCATTTTGATGTCCTTGTGTCATTATATCGTCCATAGTTTCGTGTCATTATGATGTCCTTATATCATAATATCGCCCATAGTTCCGTATCATTATGATGTCCTTGTGTCATTATATCGCCCATAGTTCCGTGTCATTCCGATGTCCTTGTGTCATTATATCGGCCATAGTTCCTTGTCATTATGATGTCCTTGTGTCATTATAACGCCCATAGTTCCGTGTCATTATGAACTTTTTGTGTCATTATTTCGCCCATAGTTCCGTGTCATTATGATGTCCTTGTGCCATTATATCGTCCATAGTTCCGTGTCATTATGATGTTCTTGTGTCATTATATCGCCAATAGTCCCGTGTCATTATGATGTCATTGTCTCATTATATCGCCCATAGCTCTGTCTCATTCTGATGTCCTTGTGTCACTATATTGTCCATAGTTCCGAGTCAATATGATGTCCTTGTGTCATTATATCGTCCATAGTTTCGTGGCATTATGATGTCCTTATGTCATTATATCGCCCATAATTCCGTGTCATTATGATGTCCTTGTGTCATTATATCGCCAATAGTACCGTGTCATTATGATATCCTTGTGTCATTATATCGCCCATAATTCCGTGTCATTATGATGTCCTTGTGTCATTATATCGCCCATAGTACCGTGTCATTATGATGTCCTTGTGTCATTATAACGCCCATAGTTCCGTGTCATTATGAACTTTTTGTGTCATTATTTCGCCCATAGTTCCGTGTCATTATGATGTCCTTGTGTCATTATATCGCCCATAGTTCCGTGTCATTGTGTTGTCCTTGTGTCATCATATCGACGTAGTTCCGTATGTCATTTTCATCTAAAATCAAAAGTGTGCGGAAGTTTGTTGATACAAATATTATAACCTTGGTATCATGGTGAAATAAACAATTTCTCGTCCAAAAAGTCGAAAGAAAAGACAAAATTAACTTCTGCATTGACTGTTTATTTGTCTTCCAGTCTAAAGTATTATGACCCAAAACGCTGTGTCCTATCATAGACATCATAGAGCAAATGTAAATATCGATCTATAGTACTCAAAACAAGGTCTCATATCTCGGGGGCGACGGCCATTTTCTTTAACATTGATCGATTACTCTCTGGTATATCATCCTGCCTGTGACGTCTAAAAGACTGATAACTGTTTAAATAAACCCTGGATATAATAAATCACCTGTCTTGTGTAATCTCTATAAGCGTAGCACAGAAATTTGCCATTACTGAGGAAAAACATGATACTTAAATCGCCATGTTTGTCATAGAGTTTGAGACTGTGGTGATATTGCTGTCATACTGTAGGTGAACATGTATAATATTTGAAAACTGAGCTGGGAAGCGTTGTATAGCATCATTGCACATCACCTGAATGTAATATGTTGCTTAACCATAAATGATACATGTATAAAACCTTCTCTAGCTCTATTGGCATTTTACATAGTAAATATATTTTTTTCTATCCTTTTCCTACCATTTTTGATAAATAAGTATCTCTCTTTGACCAAATACTGTGAACCCATTTTCTGCCGTGTGGTCCTGAACAACATACGTAGTGTTGATACCAAATTAAAACGATATTAAGTAGAACACGAGAACATTCGTGGACATGATATCACCCGCTTGCAGGATATGCTGTATCGTTTGTTGTGTTGAGTTGAGTAGACATCATACTGTTGAGTAGGGTGGGTAAAAATGGGGAACCCTGAGCAGACATTCCAGATGCAATAAATATACGGTCTACATGCATGAATCGCCGAGGTGGACAAACTGCGCCATACAGAAGGCATATACATGTATGTGCATCGAACTGGTTTGAATTGAACTTTTAAAGGCGAATTATTTTACGAAAACCGCTGCAATTGACCAATCAGAAGGAGAGCCTCATTAAATATACGTATAAAACACGTCAAAACAGCAATCAAACTTAGTTGGACGCTTGCCATGTATTTTGTTACTACCCAACAATAGTAAATTTTATCACTTACATAGGTTGTTTTTTTCAACAGGTTGAAAATAAAAACGATCAATACACTACATACAAACTGTGTTACAGGTAATTAGATAATATGTTTCACAGTGTCCCAACACAAAGTCCAAACCCAGAATTGATAGGAAATTACAACACTTAACCGCCACCGAAACAAAGAGAAAGATATCCCGAACCCCAGATAGCTTCCTAGTTGTAATATCGTTACTGTCAAATAAATACAGGAAAGAGTAGGTAATAGAGTATTTAACGTAAGTAGTACAGTGTATACTACTACGTTCAATACTAGAGACAGTATGTACTATTACTATATATACTGGAGACAGGATGTAATACTACTTTATATACTCTCTCCAGTATATATATATTAGTAGTACATACTGTCTCCAGTATATGAAGCTGTAGTACATACTGTCTCCAGTATGTACATACTCTCTCCAGTAAATATAATAGTAGTAAATACTCTCTCCAGTATATATAGCTGTAGTACATACTCTCTCCAATATATAGTAGTAGTACATACTTTCTCCAGTATATCTATTAGTAGTACATACTGTCTCCAGGATATATAGTAATAGTACATACTGTCTCTAGTATTGAACGTAGTCCAGTATATATAGTAGTAGTAGTACATACTGTCTCCAGTATGTACATACTCTCTCCAGTAAATATAATAGTAGTACATACTCTCTCCAGAGTATTACATACTCTCTCCAGTAAATATAATAGTAGTACATACTCTCTCCAGTATGTACTACTACTACTATATATACTAGAGACAGTATGTACTATACTATATATACTGGAGACAGTATGTACTACAACTTCATATACTGGAGACAGTATGTAATAATACTATATATACTGGAGACAGTATGTAATACTACTTTATATACTGGAGACAGTATGTACTACTACTATATATACTGGAGAGAGTATGTACTACAACTATATATACTGGAGAGAGTATGTACTACTACTATATATACTGGAGACTGTATGTAATAATACTATATATACTGGAGACAGAATGTAATACTACTTTATATACTGGAGACAGTATGTACTACAACTTTATATACTAGAGACAGTATGTACATGTACTACTACTATACATACTGGAGACAGTATGTACTACTAGCTACTTTATATACTGGAGACAGTATGTATTACAACTTCATATACTGGAGACAGTATGTACTATTACTATATATACTGGAGACAGTATGTACTACAACTTTATATACTAGAGACAGTATGTACTACTATTATATATACTGGAGACAGTATCTACTAATACTACATATACTGGAGACAGTATGTATTACTACTATATATACTGGAGACAGTATGTAATACTACTTTATATACTGGAGACAGTATGTACTACTATTATATATACTGGAGACAGTATCTACTAATACTACATATACTGGAGACAGTATGTACTACTGCTATATATACTTGAGACAGTATGTAATACTACTATATATACTGGAGACAGTATGTAATACTACTTTATATACTGGAGACAGTATGTACTACAACTTTATATACTGGAGACAGTATGTACTACTACTAAATATACTAGAGAGAGTATGTAATACTACTATATATACTGGAGACAGTATGTACTACAACTTTATATAATGGAGACAGTATGTACTACTAGCTACGTATAAAACACGTCAAAACAGCAATCAAACTTAGTTGGACGCTTGCCATGTATTTTGTTACTACCCAACAATAGTAAATTTTATCACTTACATAGGTTGTTTTTTTCAACAAGTTGAAAATAAAAACGATCAATACACTACATACAAACTGTGTTACAGGTAATTAGATAATATGTTCAACACAAAGTCCAAACCCAGAATTGATAGGAAATTACAACACTTAACCGCCACCGAAACAAAGAGAAAGATATCCCGAACCCCAGATAGCTTCCTAGTTGTAATATCGTTACTGTCAAATATATACAGGAAAGAGTAGGTACTAGAGTATTTAACGTAAGTAGTACAGTGTATACTACTACGTTAAATACTAGAGACAGTATGTACTATTACTATATATACTGGAGACAGTATGTACTACTACTATATATACTGGAGAGAGTATGTACTACAACTATATATACTGGAGAGAGTATGTACTACTAATATATATATACTGGAGAGAGTATGTATTACTACTATATATACTGGAGAGAGTATGTACCACAACTATATATACTGGAGAGAGTATGTACCACAACTATATATACTGGAGAGAGTATGTACCACAACTATATATACTGGAGAGAGTATGTACTACTACTATATATACTGGAGAGAGGATGTACTACAACTATATATACTGGAGAGAGCATGTACTACTAATATATATATACTGGAGAGAGTATGTATTACTACTATATATACTGGAGAGAGTATGTGATACTACTATATATACTGGAGAGAGTATGTGATACTACTATATATACTGGAGAGAGTATGTACTACTACTATATATACTGGAGACAGTATGTACTACAACTTTATATACTAGAGACAGTATGTACTACTACTATATATACGGGAGACAATATGTACTACAACTTTATATACTGGAGACAGTATGTACTACTAGCCTGGAGACAGTATGTAATACTACTTTATATACTGGAGACAGTATGTACTACAACTTTATATACTAGAGACAGTATGTACATGTACTACTACTATATATACTGGAGACAGTATGTACTATTACTATATATCCTGGAGACAGTTTGTAATACTACTATATATATACTGGAGACAGTATGTAATACTACTTTATATACTGGAGACATTATGTAATAATAATTTATATACTGGAGACAGTATGTACTCCAACTTTATATACTGGAGACAGTATGTAATATTACTATATATACTGGAGACAGTATGTACTACAACTTTATATACTGGAGACAGTATGTACTACTAGCTACTTTATATACTGGAGACAGTATGTACTACTACTATATATACTGGAGACAGAATAAAAACAAAAAAATCCAGATCGTCCGCTAGGCCTTTCTGCCTTCTAAGGCTTCTTGGAGACAGTATGTACTACAACTTTGTATACTGGAAACAGTATGTACTACTACTATATATACTAGAGACAGTATGTACTACTGCTATATATACTAGAGACAGTGTGTAATACTACTCTATATACTGGAACCAGTATGTACTATTACTATATATACTGGAGACAGTATGCAATACTACTATATATACTGGAGACATTATGTACTATTACTATATATGCTGGAGACAGTATGTAATACTACAATATATACTGGAGACAGTATGTACTATTACTATATATACTGGAGACATCATGTACTATTACTATATATACTGGAGACATTATGGACTATTACTATATATGCTGGAGACAGTATGTAATACTACTATATATACTGGAGACATTATGTACTATTACTATATATACTGGAGACAGTATGTACTACAACTTCATATACTGGAGACAGTATGTACTACAACTTCATATACTGGAGAGAGTATGTACAACTACTATATATACTAGAGACAGTATGTAATATTACTATATATACTGGAGACAGTATGTACTACTATTATATATACTGGAGACAGTATCTACTAGTACTACATATACTGGAGACAGTATGGACTACTACTATATATACTGGAGACAGTATGTAATACTACTTTATATACTGGAGACAGTATGTTATACTACTTTATATACTGGAGACAGTATGTAATACTACTTTATATACTGGAGACAGTATGTTATACTACTTTATATACTGGAGACAGTATGTACTACAACTTTATATACTGGAGACAGTATGTAATATTACTATATATACTAGAGACAGTATGTAATACTACTATATATACTGGAGACAATATGTAATACTACTTTATATACTGGAGACAGTATGTACTCATATACTGGAGAGAGTATGTACAACTACTATATATACTAGAGACAGTATGTAATATTACTATATATACTGGAGACAGTATGTACTATTACTATATATAGACAGTATGTACTACAACTTCATATACTGGAGAGAGTATGTACCACTACTATATATACTAGAGACAGTATGTAATATTACTATATATACTGGAGACAGTATGTACTACTATTATATATACTGGAGACAGTATCTACTAATACTACATATACTGGAGACAGTATGTACTACTACTATATATACTGGAGACAGTATGTAATACTACTATATATACTGGAGACAATATGTAATACTACTTTATATACTGGAGACAGTATGTACCACAACTTTATATACCCGAGACAGTATGTACTACTATTATATATACTGGAGACAGTATCTACTAGTACTACATATACTGGAGACAGTATGTACTACTACTATATATACTGGAGACAGTATGTAATACTACTTTATATACTGGAGACAGTATGTTATACTACTTTATATACTGGAGACAGTATGTACTACAACTTTATATACTGGAGACAGTATGTACTACTAGCTACTTTGTATACTGGAGACAGTATGTATTACAACTTCATAAACTGGAGACAGTATGTACTACAACTTCATATACTGGAGACAGTAT
>NW_018406035.1:56772-61010 GCF_002113885.1 Mizuhopecten yessoensis
TTACTACAACTTTTTATACTGGAGACAGTATGTACTACTACTATATATACTAAAGACAGTATGTAATACTACTATACATACTGGAGACAGTATGTAATACAACTTTATATACTGGAGACAGTATGTACTACTAGCTACTTTATATACTAGAGACAGTATGTACTAAAACTTCATATACTGGAGACAGTATGTACTACAACTTCATATACTGGAGACAGTATGTACTACTACTATATACACTAAAGATAGTATGTAATATTACTATATATACTGGAGACAATATGTACTACAACTTTATATACTGGAGACAGTATGTACTACTATCTATTTTATATACTGGAGACAGTATGTACTACAACTTCATATACTGGAGACAGCATGTACTATTACTATATATACTGGAGACAATATGTAATACTACTTTATATACTGGAGAAAGTATGTACTACTTGCTATTTTATATACTGAAGACAGTATGTACTATTACTATATATACTGGAAACAGTATGTACTATACTATATATACTGGAGACAGTATGGAATACTACTATATATACTGGAGACAGTATGTAATATTACTATATATACTGGAGATAATATGTACTACAACTTTATATACTGGAGACAGTATGTACTACAACTTCATATACTTTATATACTGGAGACAGTATGTAATACTACTTTATATACTGGAGACAGTATGTACTACTTGCTATTTTATATACTGGAGACAGTATGTACTATTACTATATATACTGGAAACAGTATGTACTATTACTATATATACTGGAGACAGTATGGAATACTACTATATATACTGGAGACAATATGTAATACTACTTTATATACTGGAGACAGTATGTACTACAACTTTATATACCCGAGACAGTATGTACTACTATTATATATACTGGAGACAGTATCTACTGATACTACATATACTGGAGACAGTATGTACTACTACTATATATACTGGAGACAGTATGTAATACTACTTTATATACTGGAGACAGTATGTAATACTACTTTATATACTGGAGACAGTATGTACTACAACTTTATATNATACCACTACTATATATACTAGAGACAGTATGTAATACTACTATATATATTGGAGACAGTATGTACTACAACTTTATAAACTGGAGACAGTATGCACCACTAGCTACTTTATATACTGGAGACTGTATGTACTACAATTTTATATACCGGAGACAGTATGTACTACAACTTCATATACTGGAGACAGTATGTACTGCTACTATATATACTAGAGACAGTATGTATTACACCTTTATATACTGACTGGAGACAGTATGCACCACTAGCTACTTTATATACTGGAGACTGTGTGTACTACAATTTTATATACCGGAGACATTATGTACTACAACTTCATATACTGGAGACAGTATGTTCTATTACTATATATACTGGAGACAGTATGTACTACTGCTATATATACTAAAGACAGTATGTAATATTACTATATATACTGCAGACAGTATGTACTACAACTTTATATACTGGAGATAGTATGTACTACTACTAATGGAGACAGTATGTACTATTACTATATATACTGGAGACAGTATGTAATACTACTATATATGATGGAGACAGTATGTACTATTACTATATATACTGGAGACAGTATGTACTGCAACTGTATATACTGGAGACAGTATGTACTACTACTATACATACTAGAGACAGTATGTACTACTACTATATATTAGCTACTTTATATACTGGAGACAGTATGTACTAGAACTTCATATACTGGAGACAGTATGTACTGCTACTATATATACTAGAGACAGTATGTACTTCTACTATATATACTAGAGACAGTATGTACTTCTACTATATATACTAGAGACAGTATGTATTACACCTTTATATACTGACTGGAGACAGTATGCACCACTAGCTACTTTATATACTGGAGACTGTATGTACTACAATTTTATATACCGGATACAGTATGTACTACAACTTCATATACTGGAGACAGTATGTACTATTACTATATATACTGGAGACAGTATGTACTGCAACTGTATATACTGGAGACAGTATGTACTACTGCTATATATAATGGAGAGAGTATGTATTACTACTATATATACTGGAGAGAGTATGTACACAGTATTTACTACAACTTTATATACTGGAGACAGTATGTACTTCTACTATATATACTAGAGACAGTATGTATTACACCTTTATATACTGACTGGAGACAGTATGCACCACTAGCTACTTTATATACTGGAGACTGTGTGTACTACAATTTTATATACCGGAGACAGTATGTACTACCACTTCATATACTGGAGACAGTATGTACTATTACTATATATACTGGAGACAGTATGTACTGCAACTTTATAAACTGGAGACAGTATGTACTACTAGCTACTTGATATACTGGAGACAGTATGTACTACAACTTTATAAACTGGAGACAGTATGCACCACTAGCTACTTTATATACTGGAGACTGTATGTACTACAATTTTATATACCGGATACAGTATGTACTACAACTTCATATACTGGAGAGAGTATGTACTACTACTATATATACTAGAGACAGTATTTACTACAACTTTTTATACTGGAGACAGTATGTACTACTACTATATATACTTTATATACTGGAGACAGTATGTAATACTACTATATATGATGGAGACAGTATGTACTATTACTATATATACTGGAGACAGTATGTAATACTACTATATATACTGGAGACAGTATGTACTACTAGCTACTTTATATACTGGAGACAGTATGTACTAGAACTTCATATACTGGAGACAGTATGTACTACTGCTATATATACTAAAGACAGTATGTAATATTACTATATATACTGCAGACAGTATGTACTACAACTTTATATACTGGAGACAGTATGTACTACTAGCTACTTTATATACTGGAGACAGTATGTACTACTAGCTACTTGATATACTGGAGACAGTATGTACTACAACTTCATATAATGGATACAGTATGTACTACTACTATATATACTAGAGACAGTATGTACTACAACTATATATACTGGAGACAGTATGTACTATTACTATATATACTGGAGACAGTATGTAATACTACTATATATTCTGGAGACAGTATGTAATACTACTTTATATTCTGGAGACAGTATGTACTACAACTTTAAATACTAAAGACAGTATGTACTATTACTATATATACTGGAGACAGTATGTAATCCTCCTTTATATACTGGAGATAGTATTTACTACTAGCTACTTTATATACTGGAGATAGTATTTACTACTAGCTACTTTATATACTGGAGACAGAATGTAATACTACTATATATCCTGGAGACAGTATGTAATCCTCCTTTATATACTGGAGACATTATATAATATTACTTTATATACTGGCGACAGTATGTACTCCAACTTTATATACTGGAGACAGTATGTAATACTACTTTATATACTGGAGACATTATGTAATATTACTTTATATACTGGAGACAGTATGTACTCCAACTATATATACTGGAGACAGTATGTAATATTACTATATATACTGGAGACAGTATGTACTACAACTTTATATACTGGAGATAGTATGTACTACTACTATATATAATAGAGACAGTATTTACTACAACTTTATATACTGGAGACAGTATGTACTACTAATATATATTCTAGAGACAGTATTTACTACAACTTTATATACTGGAGACAGTATGTACTGCTACTATATATACTAGAGACAGTATGTACTACAACTTTATATACTGGAGACAGTATATACTCCTTCTATATAAACTGGAGAAAATATGTACTACAACTTTATATACTGGAGACAGTATGTACTACTGCTATATATACTTGAGACAGTATGTACTACAACAATATATACAAGAGACAGTACGTACTACTACTATATATACTAAAGACAGTATGCACTACTACTTTATAAACTGGAGACAGTATGTACTACTGCTATATATAATGGAGAGAGTATGTATTACTACTATATATACTGGAGAGAGTATGTACTACTACTTTATATACTGGAGACAGTATGTACTACTCCTATATATACTAGAGACAGTATGTACTACAACTTTATATACTGGAGACAGTATGTACTACTCCTATATATACTGAAGACAGTATGCACTGCTACTTTATAAACTGGAGACAGTATGTACTACTACTATATATATT